>NC_083460.1:17230203-17335203 GCF_030014155.1 Tachysurus vachellii
TCATGAGTGCAGCTCCGAGAGTGAAGTGACCCGTGTGCCCCAACACGTCAGTCATTATATCATACACCCAGCTCATGATGTTCATGTTCACTGTGCTGCCCTACAAGGAATCAAAATATGCAAACAAGGTTATCAGGCTACTAGAGAGCAATTAAATCTCAAAGTAAATAACACATTATCCTTTTAATAATATTCAACTTCCTAGTCAAGGACATTAAAGCCTTATCTGGTCTCAAAACAGTAGCATCCTAACCACCTTGTTTACTAGAATTAACAGGGAACCAAACCTAAGATTAGACTCAACTGGTCTCCAAAATGGAACAAATTATACATAATTCCTAATATCCTCCTCCACAGAGAAGCCAACCGTGAGTCTTTTCTCACCACTCTCGCCATGCTGAGCTGCAAGCCGAATACCAGGTTAAGCTCCTTCCCCTTGAACCAATTCACTGCGTACGTGTTCTGAGCCACAGCCAAAGATTCTCCTCCAATACTGCATATTGAGAAAAAGTTCAAATATTCAAAGCAATTCATTCAATCACAGCGGACATTTCTTCCAAATAGTAGTGCCGTAGAACCGTACCCGAAAATAAAGCGCCCAAATTCCATCAGCCAGAAATGGTTGACCAAAGCACCAAGGGCAAATATTACCTAAAAAAAAAAAAAAAAAAAGTTATGAAATTGTACAGATTTCGGTAAAAAAAAATAAAATTAAATAAATTATTGTTGTTATGCAGCCAACAGCTATAACATGTACAGGAGGAGACTAACAGGACTGTAATGTCACATATGGCTCATTCCATATGGACATAAAATACAGACAGGTGACAAATTAAAGGGGGAAAAAAACAAAAACAAAAAAAAACATATGAACACTTATTGATCAGGTTTATTCTATGATGCTATGATTGTATTGTATTTTGTTGGTTATGATCTCTATCAGGACTCCAAATGAGGATGAAAATGATGGTGCAAATGGTGCTACGGTGTCCTCAAACTCATCAGGCATCGACGCAATTGACTTTCCAGCACTACCATCATCATCATCATCATCACCAATCTTTTGGAAGACCATTGTTTTATTTCTCCAAGACCATTATAGAGATGTGAAAAATCAACGCTAAGGTGCATTAAAGCTGTTCTGGCAACTCATACTAAGACTCAACACAATACCGAGATCCTCTGCGTAGGCTTTTTATTTCTTCTTTAATTTGTCACCAGTCTGGAGAATATTCTTATTGAAATTTCAGCTAAATAGCAAAGAGACTAAATAAATAAAATAGTTGTTTCTCGAGTATTAATATCATAACACAGTACTTTATCCCTTATTTGCACGATCAGCTTTATACAGTCAGTACTCTTTAAAGCATGACTTTAAATGAATTATGAACATGAATCTACCTGTCCGACACACACAAAGAGGGCAAAAATGACTGTCCCCAACCTAGAAAGAGCAACAGGTTCAGTTAATACCTACAGACAAACTAGAGCAAGTTAAAGCTTTAAAAATATCTCAAAGGTAACTAAGTGGTTCTCAAAAACTCTTTAAATATACATGAATCAAAATTATTTGTGGTTCGTTTGATCAGTTAAGAGTAAAACTATGTATATTTAATTTCTTTTGTAAATATTATTTACATCATATGTTTTACATGTTCATGCTTAGGCTCTACACAAATTCTCAGATGTTATATTGTGGATTCTGTTCGTATTATTAACGTATATTAACGGTTCTGCTGTATTAATCATAGCATTTTAAAATTACAACTATGAGACTTACCTGATGCCAAACACCCTGTCCAGCAAAAATCCTCCCAGAAAACAGAGAAATACATTGGGCCATGAGTACCAGGCATAAAGCTGCATGAATTTGGAGGTGTTTAACTGCATATCCTATTAACAGAGAGATAAATTGAGAGAGAGAGAGAGAGAGAGAGAGGTCATCTTTAATTACAAACTCCACACCTCAGTGCTACATACAACTCCCTAATCCATAGCGATTTACATGCATCTCCTTAATACAGTTGAGCAATTGAGGGTTAAGGGCCATGCTCAAGGGCCCGAGGCACCTTGGTGGACCAGGGATTCAAAACTCACTCACTCATTTTCTACGGCTTATCCGAACTACCTCAGGTCAGGATACACCCTGGACGGAGTGCCAACCCATCGCAGGGCACACACACTCTCACGCAATCACACACTACGGACCTACCATGCATGTCTTTGGACCGGGGGAGGAAACCGGAGTACCTGGAGGAAACCCCTGAGGCACGGGGAGAACATGCAAACTCCACACACACACAAGGCCTAGGCAGGAATCGACCCCCCAACCCTGGAGGTGTGTGGCGAACGTGCTAACCACTAAGCCACCGTGCCCCCCTAGGATTCGAAACTCAAAACCTTCCAATCAGTAGTTCAACACCGAGCTACCACGTCCCCACGTATGTTGACGATGGCAACCGGAGATATAGACGTTTTTCAATGTGATAAAGTATTATTTCACTTTAATATTCATACTGTATGTCTAAAGTGATAGCAGCAAAGGTCGGACCTTCTTTAGGTCATATGAGGAACATATAAAAGCACAGAATGGTAAGATGTTTGAATATAGTTATCCCATACAAGTTACAATAATCTCTACTGATTTCATAGACAAGCAACAATTTTGAGCAGTAAAAGTCCAGCAAAAAGACATTTACCTACTGAGTCACAACTAGTGGATGTCTATATTCATCTCTTTGTTATCAATCACTCTTGAAGGAAAATAAACCCCACGATTAAAACTAAAAATCATAACGGGGTCTTATTTTCTCTATAGGGAAACCCTTAAGAAGGGTTTAAGCGGAACGTGTAAGAGAGAAACACAGATCCATTCAAAAGCATCAAAACCATCAAACGATTCTTTGAGGTTTTAAATGTCTTTTTTTTTCCTGTGTGTCTCCACTCAGAATGTAATACAATCTGTTATATCATTATAAACAGCCAGATTCACCATTTGTATTAAAATTCTTAATGAAGTAAGATTAATATTTTAAGTCATTTTTACATACATTGCCCAAACCATAGTGTTCAACTACATTTTATCTGATTTCACCGTAACTTCAGGTGAAACAGGAAGCCATGGTTAACCAAAAGAGCACATAAACAAAGATTGACTTTTAAAAAGGGAAATTTAAAGACACCATTTTTAGATTTTGTAGAAGACTTTGGAGCAGTGGTAGAAACCAGAGCATACCTGCATGTGACTTGTGAATCTCTCATATCCCTTTTTATGTTATATCCAAAACGACTTACATTATGTCATTTTTATACAACTGACCAATTGAGGATTAAGGGCTTTGCTCAACAGTGACAGCTTGGTGAACCTGGGATTCGAACTCACAACCTTCTGAGTTTTTTTAGTTGTTGCCTATCAGACCCAGCGGTCTTACTCCGAGAGTTACTGCATCTGTATATTTTACGTTCTAACTGCTTTTGTATGGAAGTAGATCTGATTTAAACCAGAATTTACTGATGAGGTTGTTCAAGATATGTTTGTTTTTGTTTTGTTTTTTACACCAGGGCATCACTTGTAGATCATTGTTATTGTTATTGTTGTGAGATTGATTGATGCCATTTCTGTAGATATAATCAGCCATTTCATGTCTAGAAGAACTCATATCAGATCTTGGAACATCTAATGATCCTGCTTAAGATCAAATCAATCAATCAATCAATCACTACGTTAAAAGAGGATTTACTGGGAGAAAGCCATAAGAAGTGAATAAGATAAGGAGAGAAGGTTAAGCAGGAATAACAAATTAAAAGTTTAGCATTTTGACAAGATAAGAAGAAACGAAATAAAAGTCCTCTAACCTTGATGACTTGTTTCTGAAGAGCAGCAGGATTGTCATAACAGAAGTAGCTTCCTGTAAGTACAAAAACCGTTATATTTTATAAGATTATAGGATGCAATCAAGCAACTTAAAAGTGTAAACAATATCTATGTGACGTGTAACAGCTCCTAAACAAAGCTACTGAACTCACCGAATCCCAAAAAACACATAAAAACAAGAACGACAATTCGGTGCAGTAAATGATTCGGGTCACAAAACGGAGACATGCGTCTTCTGTGTCCACCATCACACTCTTTTTCATCTAAAAGCCCTTGGTTTTCGTAACATTCAGCCATTTCCGTACAGTCTCTCAATCTCTCGGAGACTTCAATGAAGAGCTACTAAAGAAATTTTTTGGTCATGTGACAACAGAAAGTCACGTGACTGCAGTAACACGTGGTTCGTTTTTCAACCATACTTCCTACCGAGGGAAAGGATTTGAATAAACAAACAATTTTAATAATAATAATAAAAAATAAAATTAGTATAAAAATCGAAAACAATTAAATTAAACTTTAAATTAATTTTGTATTTATGATTTTATTTCAAAATGGTTTCCCCTGCACGAGCTGACTAGATAAATAAACTTCCTAGAACAGGCATGAAGGAGGGATGGATGGATGGATGGATAGATAGATAGATAGATAGATGGATAGATAGATAGATAGATAGATAGATAGATAGATAGATGGGTGGATAGATGGATGGATGGATGGATGCATCTATCCTGTTGCTATGTCGATGTGTAAAACTAATTTACTTCCACACCAGTCCATTTTAAATGTGCAATGCTTGCTTGGTGTTTAGTAAATGACCAGAATTAATAACAGTTTGTGTCCCAGATCAGGTTAATTACAACAGGTTAATTAAGCACAATTGCATTCAATCACTCAACACATTGGGCATGAGGAGGAAATTACACCATGAATGTGACACCAGTCCATCACAGTGTACACAGTCCATCATAGCAATCATTCACACCTAAAGGTAATTTTCTTCAGCATATCCACTAAATGGCCTGGTTTTGAGAAATGTGAGGAAACCAGAGAACCAAGAGGAACAAACACCAAACAGACAGCAGCCCTAACTTGGGGTCCAACCCCGGAGCTGTGAGGCAGCAATGCTACCCTGGTTAAAACTTATTTTCCTCCAGACAGATGTGCATTTTCAAAAAATCAAAAAATTTGATTTTCAAAAAGAAATCAAATTAAACAAACACATAGTTTTTAAAATAAAATAAAAAAAAAGGATTTTCAACACAAAGGATTTTCTCAATGACAAGTTCAGAAGATCTGTATTTATAGCATAGAATAGATATACCAGGAAGAACTGTGTGTCAGTGGGTGGGGTTTATATTAAATCTACACATAACATTACTTTTTACATTCATAAAGAAAAAAAAATCATGTATGATAATCAATGCTGAAGTGTAAGATGTCCAGAGTGAATTTTTAATACTTGATTATAGTATGTTGATTAATTAAGCTAGTACAGTGTAAGATATTACAAGCAGCTGTCTGGTTCGTATTGCTATTATCGACAACGCCTTACATTTACATCATTTAGCATTTCGCCTTACATTCTGCACGCTCATATTTTATGCACATGATTTTTTCCAAATCATCAGTCAACTAGATCAGATTAACAATAAACTGTCAAAGCTGTCCCTTAACTCTCATCAGTGTTTGCTTTTGAAAAGGTCACTGAACCTGCTGAGGTTGAGTGTTCTGGTTGATAATACTGTGTGAGCGGTAGATTTATGGAGGCATCTGTAGGCCTTAATCATATTGACTGAATGATGAATCTCCTGAAGCATGAGTCAGTCACAGCAGCTGTCAGTATAAAGATGCACATATGACAATTTGCCATGCTCATGTTAAGTAACATATGTGACAAATATAAACTTACAGATCACTTCATTAGGAGCACGTGTTCACCTACACGTTCATGTAATTATCTAACCAGTGAAATGTGTGCATAAAATCATGTACATATGGGCCGGCAGCTTTGGGTAGCGTTTAATGGGGGAAAATGTGACCTCAGTGATTTTGACTGTGGTATGAGTGTTCATGCCGTGAAGTACACAACATCTAGTACTCATACAGGTTATCTCTGACATTATCTGAGCACTAAAGATGCTTTGATATTTACTGAAGTCATGTCTTGTCTGACTTCAACCCCACTGAGTGAACTCTAGGGCTCTGCACCCAACCTCACTGTTATGGCTGAATGGGCACAAAGCCTTGCCAGAAGAGTGAAGGTTATTATAAGGGCAAAGCGGACTACATTTTTAATGTGTGTGATTAGTTAGGGGTTCACATACATTTGGCAAAAATACTAATGTGGTTGTGGGGGTTTCACTAGTATGTCTGGAACATCCTTTGCAGTATTGTACACCTACCTTATTAGTAGGTGTGTTGTTAAAGACAATCTCATCTTTTTCCTTTTAAAATGAGTAATAGTCATCTTCTGGCCCTTCATCGCTTTCTGAATACATGGCTAGTCTTGGGCTCTGGAGCTCGACAATTGAGGCGAGACGATTCTTTCACCTGTAAATTACTTTAGATCAAAATGCCTGCCACTTGAATAAATATAAATGATAAATATAAACCAAGCAGGTAAATGAATCTGCTAGAATATTCCAGTTGCTTCTAGCCTTTATTCATTGTTCCACATTTCTGTGTCTTAGTGGAATAGTACTTGAAGGTCTGGGAGAAGTGCAAGCACCAGGACTTTGTAATTACCAGCAATGTCGTTTAGAATCACAAATAATTCACTCAGGTCTGGTAATCTGTCAGAAAATTTAATCTGCACTCAACAAACAGGTTTTCCCCTCCTGTGGCCCAGGCACCCATTGTAAATGAAGGCGTAGCTCATTAATTTCCGGCCTAGTGCACGGCCCTTTCCTGGAGATCATATTTCATGATTACATTAATCAGCAAGGTGCCAGTAAATCAGGCTCAAGATGCTGCAGGTTTGCAACTTCTCCTAAACCCCATCTCCATGGTGTCAGTCAAAAGAGCCCATTTATTTGGCTCAAGACTTTTTTTTTCTCCCAGTATCTCATTTTCATGTGATTTAGGAACTAATCTCAGAGAAAATGCAGGCTATAACTATGAATAAGGTATCATTCCATCCAACTCCAATGCCAGGTTGATTAAATGCTTATGAATTCTCTCCTTAAACCCTACTTGAACCAGCATACACCGTCTTAGGTTAAGGATTTCATCTTGTATGAGTGATAATAACTAGGTTGATCAATTTGGAAGTGCATTATGACAAATTCTTTAGGTTTTTATGTATTTATAACTAGCTTACATAATAAAAGTGGGAGGTTTCTCCTGGTTTCATAATTCTTTAAGATTTTCATGTTATACCTGCTATACCATGCTTTCAAGTGTGTGTAATATATACAAATACATAAACATATCCACACTGTGTGTGTGTGTGTGTGTGTGTGTGTGTGTCTGTATGTATGTATATATATATATATATATATATATATATATATATATATATATATATATATATATATATATATATATATATATATATATATATATATATATATATATATATATCATGGCACAGCAAGTACAGCATAAACATCTTGCGAGATAGACATCAGGAATAAGAGTTCAAGAATTTCTAATGAAAACATTCAGCTGTGGTTGTGTAAACCTCTGTGTTCTCCCTGTGTGCAATCACAGAAGAACATTCCAGATCAGAACATGTAAACAAAAACGCAGTATAACAACAGCTGCATTCGCCTTCCTCTTCATACGCTCACATATAGACACAAAATCCAAAGATAAGATAACATTTATCTTGCTTATCATATGGTAAATATAGGCAAAAAAGTGCACATTTGCAGGCAGTAATGCTCACAATGATTTATAAGCAATTCACTGCTACTGAGCTTAAACAGAAATACTCTATAAAGTGAAAAACCCACAGACTTCAGATACATACTTGACCCAGTATATTATATAAATCACATCTATGCAAACGATTTACACTCAGCCGATCTGCCACATTTTCCCCGCCTCTCAAGTGTAAAGAGTATCAAGCTGTTTTCTGTATGAGGGAGGAACCCTTGTTTTAAGCACAAGGACAGATTCCAAGTAAAGGAATGAGAGCACACAAGAGAGCAGACTCTTGAGATATTAATCCTGCCTGGCTTTGTGAACATTCCTGGGCAGCTCCCTGACTTCACTTCAAAAACTGAGCCTCTTCTCAGAGTTTATTATTATATTTAATCCTAAGCCTGCATTGTTTTTCATTTTAACATGAATTGGTCCTGCTTTGTTTGTCTGGTCCTTGTCTCACTGGTTTGGCAATGTCCAGTGATTTACAGCAGCCCACTGACTACGACTCCAGATACAGTCTCTCAACCAGATGTGGACTGTCCTTCCAGCTGTGTGTTAGCGCTTCCTAACGGTCCATCAACAATTAAAGTAAGTGTTGCTTCATGTGTAGGACCTAAATTGTTAAATGCATGTGTAATGTCATGACAAGTCATTCTATAACTGGAAAAATGCTTTAGCATTTATGGTATCAAAATACACAGACACAGATGATTTTTTCCCCAGTTATACTCAAGTAACTCCTTCTGTTGTACACAGTACAAAACAATCTACTATACATACTTAAAGCCATCGTCTGAGTCCAGACCGTGTCCATAAAAGCACGGCTCTGCGGAGCATCAACAAATTAAAATTATATATAAATTACTTAAATGACCAAATAATTAAGGGGATTTGTGTGTGCAAGTCATGGGTATGTTGTTCAATTCTTCCATTTGCCCTTCTTTGCAGGCAACTGTCCTGTTGCCTCGAGATACTTATTAACAAGGTCCTCTTGAACAGAAGGCAGACAAGGCTGATATCTGCTGTAGTCCATAGTGTATTCTCCTTTCCCCTATGGAAGAAATAGAAATGCTTTAAAGACCTGATGTTATATTTCAACGACAAACAAGTGTTCAAAATTGTAGTGACTGCTGGCAAATGCATACGTATCGTGGCACGACACGCGCAAAGACTTTACACACAACTGCACATAGCTTTAAAAAAACAACATCGAAATATAGAAGAGCTAATTGTTAAACGCTCTTTAAAATATTATTATTAGTATTATTACAGTGCAGTTTATTGTTTAGCTTAAAAATTGGTTTTAAATAGACATGAATGGTCAATATTTTTTTTAAACAGTCTTAAATACCTCAGTGCAAGAACGCAACTCGGTGGAATAACCAAACATGTCGTTGAGGGGAATCTGAAAGAGACACGCAATATTAAGGTTAGGATTCAAGCTACACCTGTATATTTCCAGTGGCTGAATTTGTACTTACATCAGCATAAAGGGTGAAGTAGCCCTCAGACCCGTCTTGTCCAGTGATGACGCCATGACGACGGTTGACCCCTGCAATGACCGGTCCTTGGAATTCATTGGGTGCGACTATCTCCACAGACATGATGGGCTCGAGAAGCACCATGTTAGCATTTTCCATTGCTATTTAAAAATAAAAATAAAAGGAGTGCATCAGTATTCAGGGCAAATGCATTAAAATCTTATCCACAAGTCTTTTGTTCATTAATTTTGCATACTTAAAAAAAAAGAAATAAATAACTGGGCTTAAACTAAAACAGTATCGAGTAAAGACTTCCATGTTTTCCACCGTAAAAGTCCTCAATCTTATCTCATGTTTCAGGGTTTCAGTCTATTCCTACTCAATCAAAATGTAAAAACGAATAGAGTGGATTTACATGCTGACCCTGTTTCATAGCGCCCTCTCCTGCCCGGATAAATGAAATCTCATTGGAGTCCACCATGTGATGTGCTCCGTCGTCCAATACAAATCGCACACCAGATACCTTATGGCCTGTCAGAGGCCCTTTCTCACATGCCTCCTTAAAACCCTACAGGGAACAGAAAAGAAGAAAAAGTTAAGCATGAAGAGTGAAAGCAGAAGAGAGAGAGAGAGAGAGAGAGAGAGAAAAGGCTGCACAAAGACTGTGAGAACAAAGAGTTGAGATTAGGGACAAGGATTTGTTCATAATTCTTGGTTTCTTTTTATACTTTTCAAGGAAACTTCAAGGAGCTTAAGAAAGGTGTGCTTGTAATTCTAATTAGAGCTGGTGATCAATAAAGGCTAATCCTATTCAGAGGCTCTGCCATACTCAAACATCCAGCCCATTTTACAATATTTTGTAGCTTAGTCACAGTACTATTAAATGTCTCCACAGAGCCATTCATAAATAGGACCCGGTCTTGCCTTAATTTCATAACACTGCTCCGGCCGACCCGAAATGTCAAACACGTGGCGTATTTGTAGTCGTGGGTGTTTCACACAATGTGCCATTTCGATCAATCAAAGACAACATAGACTTTGAGTTTATCCCCATTCGGCTCCAGGCTGATTTTCTAGCGTTCCTTGACACCACTACATGCTTTAGAAAGTGTTTCTTTTTCAAACTGACAAACAGGAGTTACCTGGATTATATGGATCAGTGTTGTGCAAGGAAACTGATGAAGAAACTTGCCTTTTCAACAGCAGGCACAAACTGTTTGGGTATGTTGGTGCCAATGGTCCGGTCATCAAATTCAACCTTGGTGTAATTTTCTGCATCCAAAGGTTCCAGTACTCCCACCACTTTACCGTACTGCCCAGACCCCCCGGACTGCTTCTTGTGAGTGAAGTCAAACCTATAAACCAAATAGCAGAACAGCACCAAATGTTTCCCCAATTCTCAAAAAAGAAAAACAAAACAAAAGTCATACGAGGTATCTAAGCAAATTTAATTTAATGTGTATGTGGAAGTCGCATCATGTCACGTCACATCATGTTGACGTTTATTTAATACGATTTTCAGATCATTGTTAATCACTGAGGCTATACAAATACTAAATATCGTATTTGAAGACAAAATGAAATGTGTGGCGCTGAAATATTCTGTAACGATTATAAGTTACAGAGAAGCTAGTGCTTTCTCTTTAAGAGAAGGTGGAGCAGTTAGCAAAGACAGGAAGTAGGAAGGGCATTCCACATGACTGCATCAGCAACCCCGGCACAACCGAGGAAGTTAAACAGATTTAAGACACTCAGTGTGTTCAAGCACCATTGGAATCTTCTGCTACGTTTATTTACCTAGTCCTCATCGTTACTCAAGAGCAACATGATCTGAAAAAAAACAGGCCCAAAGTCCACAAGCTTAGCAACCACACCCTTTCTCTTGTGGTTTTTCTTACCTCTCAGGACATTGTGGATCAGGAAGGGCTGAACATGACTTCAAGAAAACTGAATCCTATATTTTATGAAGCATCGCGGGCAGGCCATGCCATCCAACACTACATCAACACCATCTACGGCTCTCCGTTCAGGCTGTATGCGGTGACCCAAATCCACAATGCAAGAACAGAGGTGAGGCGAGATAGGTGCAAAACCACATCTCCAGCCTGGGATTTACATCAGAAAGACAATTTCTACACTAAGATTGAGTCAAATAAGACTTTTTTTGTGGTTCTGTCTCTCACTGACAGGACATGGGTGAATCTGGGATGAAATACATCGTTGAATTCTCAGTGAAGGACACAGTCGGAGAGGTGAGATCGGTTTTGTTACCATTTATACCTTCGTTGGTCATGTTTGAGACCTCTGGGGTGTAAGAGTGTGTGTGTGTATAAATAGATAAGATTAACCTTTGACCTATTTACCCTACATGAATCTTTCCTACTGTGTATACAGAACAAACACTACTCATTAACATCTATGGTTAAATATTCATTAAATAAGATGCATAAAAAAGACCGATCTGGTAAATATTGTGACAAGAAAAAGTCATTATACTTTTTATTAATTGGTTAATCTAGATGGCCAAACTGAATCTATAAAAATGTTCCCCTTGCCCAAAATCAGCCAAGGAGTTCGTTGCTTCTTGACTTTTGTACCGGAGCTACAAAACTATCGTAATGAAAAGTTACAGATGCTAGTTTAGCAAAATGAAAACTGCATTTGCAAATCATGAGAACTGTGTGGACATACAATTATCTACACAAACGACACCAAAGACCTACGCATAGTAGAACAACCCCCAATACACCATCAACAATAAGCTTATTGATATGGCTGTTCTACTGTGATTGGTAGAAGAATATTTATATTTTTCAAAATACGTTAAGCAGAATTTAGGCTACAAACCCAAACTGTGAAAAACCCGGTTTGTTTAAGTGCATTCATTTAATCTAAAATGCTTACGAATTTCGAACATAAGTATATGAAATGAACTAAAGTATGTTATGCTCCAGAGTTCAGAAGGCCGGTGTTCTGCTGAGGTCCTCTACCCCAGAGGGGAGACGCAGCGTCCACCTCAGGTCCAGTGCTCTTGTGATGGGCTACCTCGTCTCAACACCTCTGATAAGGAGCAGGAATTCTACCAGCAATACAGAGCCAATAGTAATGTAACTGCAAACGATTTACCAGGTATAACCTCAGAACAGGAGCCACATTTATAAATCCACAGAGGTACAGTGGTACTAATCCAAAACTAGAACCATCTTTATCCCGATAGTGTGCTTCGGATCCCCATCAGATAACAGTATATATGGATGATTTGGTGGAGGTTTTATGTAGGTTGTGGGGTAAAGAAATCAATTCCAATGTGGTGCAAAAGAAACACTAACATCACTTAGCGAACAATGGAGAAGTCTGATTTTGACGTTTGGTGAGAAAAAAAATAAAAAATAAAAAAGGTTTAGCGAGTTGCACATGTCATTCTCTCTCTACAGACAGCTACGGTCACATGGAGCCTGATATGGTCCCTTTCTGGAACTTGGGACGCTTGGTTGCTAGCTTTGTCATGCTTAACCAGTCCAATGAAAACACGCTCTACAACTTGGCTCAAGTGTCCAAGCTCCAGCAGCTGGTGAGAGGTTTTTGTTAAAATTGTTAACATATACTGTACTCCATATACTTTACATATTGTCAGTCAAGTAGCAAAAAAATGATCGTAATAAGTCCTTCTTCTTGTTTCCTTGCCTTTCTAACCGTTTCCCTTTGTTTCTCCATTTTAAACATTCCAGAAGAGCGAAGACGACCAGCTAAATTTCGAGTACGAGGTTCTCCTTCATGAAATGGTTTCGCAGGTAACGATAGTCACGTTTTAGTTTACTCTAAAATGCTAATGCTAATGCTATTTAACTGTATTAACATTTTTCCCCAGGAGATAATCCGTTGGAAGCTTCTAATCGCCTGGTCTCCAGCAAAAAGTGTAAAAGTGTTAGAAAGTGAACTGCTGCCACGATGCCGGTGCAACTAAAACCCTCAAGCTTTTCCTAAATCACTAGTAAAATTAATATCCACTTAATCATCATTTCTAAGGAGAAAAACATGACAGTAAATTTGCTGATTGAAAAGCCTGCCACGATTTACCTACAGTCCTAATAACAGGATTGATGCTTAGTAAATAAATAAGCAAGCTACTTCAACCACGACTGGTATTGATTCACGCTAACATTTTTTACAGGGGTAACATCTATGTGTTGAAAGTAGCACCTAGCATTTATAGCAAAAGGTGCATGTGAAATGTAGCGACAAATGGAAAATATTAGCCATTAAAAAAAGCATTAGATTTTCCAAGCAAGTATAAATGGCTAAACTGGAAACATGATGGTTGCTGGGAAACAGCACGAACGAACAAGTATGATTGACACCCGTAACTGGCGTTGGAAAGTGTGTTTAAATCACTCACAACCTTGAATAATAATCTTGTGTTTGGTTGAATTTATAGTGTTTGTTTGACAATTTGAAATAGGTTTAAGTTTTGCTGTAAACAACCACTAACTGGGGAAAAAACTACCCAAAATATATGTATTAAGGTAGAAAAGAATAATAAAAATGTGATGTGTTTCATCCATAAAACCTGTTCTATCATCTTAATATAAAATATTGCTTAATGTTACATGAGCAGTGTAGTACTGTAGGAATGTGGTAGCTTAGGTGTTGGGTTACTGATCAGAAGGTCATGAGTTCGAATCCCAGAGCCCCCAAGCTGCCACTCCTGGGGCCCTGAACAAGGCCCTTGACTTTGAATTGCTCAGCTGTATAAATGAGATGTAAGTCGGTCTGGATTATTTGGATTAGTGCGTCTACCAAATGTCATAAATACTACTTGGTGCTTACTTACTTAAATAGTACTTTCTTAGTAAACGGTACTTACGGCACAGGGCTGGTCACAGACTCTCTGAAGGCCACTTTAGGTTTCCCCATCACACATGAGCAGTTATACTCTCTTTCCATTCTCTACAACACAAATCAATCCTATTCATTGACTTTTCCCAACAGCAAGGCAAATCTTATTTATTCTTAAATTCAATAGTCCACAAGTGAACAATCTGATTCGTTAGCTTTGACTGTTGTGTTTGCTCACAGGACCAGAGTGCAGTTAAAGCACCAGTGCAGATATTCTTATGCTAATTAGTACAGCTAAAACTTCAAGAGGAATGAATTTTAACAGAAAAAAGCTTCAACTCAGAATCATCCTTCCTTGACCTGCCTTTAGGCTTTTGCAGAACATTTTGTTGTTCGTTGAATGTTGAAAACACACACACACACACACACACACACACACACACACACACACACACACACACACACCTTGACCTCACTTTTTAATTAAACGCCAAGTACACTTAAGTTTTAAACCATTAAGTTATCGGATTAATCGTTATTTGAAATAATAGATCATAATAACAAACACTCAGACAAGATTGCAGTCCATTTAATAAGAAATATTAAAACTATCTAAGGGATGTCATGCTGTACCTGGGAGTAGATTTCCAGATGCAACTCTCCCATGCCTGAGATAATGGTTTCCTTGCTCTCCGTGTCAAAATGCACCCTGAAAGTGGGATCCTCTCTGGTGAAGCGGTTGATGCCTTTGGAGAATTTGTCCAAGTCATTCTAAAGGAACCCGAGGACATAGCGGTTATGTGCTGTATGTTTTATATTTATGTATGCGTCAGTGGTATAGACCTAAATGCAGCACTTACTTTATTAACTGGTTTTATAGCCATTGAGATGACAGGCTCAGGGATATGTATAGACTCCTGTTAAGCACACAAAATAAAGTCAAGGTCATTTTTATACATTCAGTATCTGATTATTGGCTTTCTAACTTAATTAAATATAACAACGCTATATAAATAACTACATGCAACTGTGGCATTTTCTTCTCATTAATTATTTTAAATCTGTCTTAGGTCATTTGCACCACCGTGTATTACATGTAGAGTTTCACGTACCATCGAGAGGTTGGTGCTCGTGCGAGCTGTAAAGGTGTCTCCGCTGGCACAGTCGATCCCGAACAGGGCGCAGATGTCACCTGCGTACATTTCCTCTACATCCTTCAAATAATACGAACGAAAAACATAGAGAAGTTTCTCAGGGGACTTACAAACTGATACACATTTAAAGAAAAATAAAAAAGATTTCTTGGCAATATAAAATGATCTGAATAAAAACAGATTGTAATTTAAAAAAAAATAATAAATTAGAAAAATCCCACAGAATTATAAAGGAAATAAAACCATAATGCAGTGGATGCAACACTCTCCAAAATTAACTTATTTATTCTACTCATTTATTTGAATATTGTGGGCAGTGATGAGTTGCATAGATCCTCAAATTATTTTTCTTCTTCTTTTTTTTTTTTTTTTTACCCAAAATACATGGCATGGCATTTTAAAATACACACAGATCTTTGGTATGGTCACTTTTATGTAATGCAGATTATTTTAAAGCAAAGCATTACAAAAAAACCAATGAAACTGAGCCTGTATCATGCATGGACACACGTTCTCACCTCCATCTGATCTGCGTGGAGGCGCACCAGCCTCTGCACACGCACCCTCTTGGTTGTGCGAGTGTTGTAAATGTACTCGCCCTTCTTTAGGCAGCCCTGATACACACGCACATAGGTCAGCTGGCCAAAGCGTCCAGCCTATGCACACACACACACACACACAGTGAGACAAAATAACACAAAACTAAAAGCAGCACTATCCACACAATTTGGGCATACAGCTTCTAGCACTTTTATGAAATTTCAACTCTATTGTAATTGTTAGTAAATACACACAGAATTCTAAGATTTTACCTCTAGTTTGAAGGCTAAACCCACAAAAGGCTTTGTGTCATCTCTGTTTGAATCCATCAGGATCTTACTGCTATTACTCGATTCCCTGTATCCACACAGATGAAATTAAAATGCATTAAATCTCTATTTCACAGAGCACTTAAAGCCAACCGGGATTTACAACGTGGCCGATGACAGTCGCTTTAACTCTTTACTTTTCTCTCGCTGCTTACACAAAAGCTCGATCCTTAAACGAGGATGATTTTTAAGAGGAGACGGCGAGGTGGAAACAGACTGTAAGTATTGAGCTGAGACTCACTCATTGTTGAGGATGCCGTAGTTGTTGACCTCGCTGGGGTTAGGCAGGTAATCAAGCACAGCGTCCAGCAGGGGCTGAACACCTTTGTTTTTCAAAGCACTGCCCACCAGGACCGGAGAGAAGGAGCGCTGTATAGTGACCCTGCGCACAGCCGCCTGAAACACACACACACACACACAGTGAAAACAGTACAGTAATTTAATTACCGTAAATGCTGGATCAGGTAGGTGTGTGTGTTGGACATCAGCTACTTTTTATGCAACAGCAAATATTCAAAGTAAATATTAGGTAAATAGATCATCATCAGCAGGAGTGTTTAAAAGTACAGCAGCCTTTAATTTTACCCAAAATACACAAATTATTGAGTACTGTGCATCTGAAACGTCACTAAATACCACTCTTGTTGTCATGTTGACCCCCTGATGTCAAACTATCCATATCCAAAGTTTTTAACTTTAAGATTAAATGGCAATGACTGGAAAGCAACAGGACTGACCTTAAGGTCACCAACAGTGGGAATTCTCTCCTCCAGAAACATCTCTCCCAGTGTTTCGTCAGCATTCGCTACACACTCCACCAGCTCTTGCCTGCGCTCAGCCGCCTCCGCTCGCATCTCGGCTGGGATCTCATCAAAACGGACGTTCTGGCTAAGAGCAGGACAGAGACAGACAGGAGTGAGACATAGAGTTCAGGTGTAAGTCTAGTTTAGACGTTCTGACGTTAAACACCAATACTTCGTGACATGACACAGGACCCACCCTGCACAACTTGAGTCAAGTGTATCTTACAATTCGTGGGTCAGTAATCTAAATTTAATTCACTCGATCATAGCAGCCTTACCCACAAGGACCTTCAAAGTAGATGCTGCGTTCCTCAATGAGGTCAATGATTCCTTGCAGGTCTCCTTCCAGCCCGATGGGGATGTTGACAAATGCTGCATTATGATTCAGTTTGGTCCTGAAAGGGAATGAGAACCCATTCATCACAGAGTCTGATCCCAAAAAAAAAACATCCATCTGTCTTGTAAGCATCCATCTTTGGCCTCTGAGACAAACAACAGTGTAAGTGTGTCTCCTTCTCACCTATTACAGGAATTCTACATAATAAGTAACATGTCATGGAGTACTGCTTATTAATGCTGGACCTCACCTGAGCTGTTTCAGTGCCCGGTACGGGTTTGCTCCCATACGGTCCAGCTTGTTGATGAAGGTGAGGAAGGGCACGTTGTAGCGCTTCATCTGCCTGTTGACGGTCATGGTCTGACACTGCACTCCTCCCACAGCACACAGAACCAGCACAGCGCCGTCCAGAACCCGCAGCGCCCTCTCCACCTCAATAGTGAAGTCAACATGACCTGCAGGAAGAAGAAAAAAAATAAACATGCGATGCTGCGGATTTAGATATCTGTAGCTCTGTTATCCCATAACGACATTCCATGTCCTGGTCTTTCTCTAACCTGGTGTGTCAATGATGTTGATGTTGTGCTGATTCCAGATTGTGTACGTGGCTGCCGATTGGATGGTGATTCCCCGCTGCCTCTCCAGCTCCATAGAGTCCATGACCGCACCGACTCCATCTTTGCCCTTGACCTGAAGTATGGCAATGACAAAAAAACACAATCAATCTGTGTTACGCTTTAAATGTCATAGTTAAAGTCTGTTTTATAACTGTAAAATAACCAGACTTACCAGTAATTAACAACAAAAAAAAGAAAAATAACTTAATATGTGCTTACTTCATGCATTTCTGCTATTCTACCAGTATAGTACAGCACACGCTCCGTTAGCGTCGTCTTTCCAGAGTCGATGTGTGCTGAGATACCGATGTTGCGGATCATTTCATTTGGGACAATTGCAGACGAACACGGCCGGCAAATATTAATTAACACCTAAAACACAGTGCCAAAGATGGGAAGCTGTATCATTTAGAAAAGGATTATTAGCAACATTTTTAGCAATGATACACCATAGAAAAATCTTCCCTATCCTGTTTGGGATGCTGCTTGGAAACTGTAACAGTTTATAAATGTCTCACTACTAAATTTAGGAGAAGGTTGTGGAGGAAAAGCAAAAGAAATGTAGTCTTCCCAAGAGCCTTGCGCATGAGTTCTGCTTTTGGAATTTTGCATCAGTTTTAACAAGTCATGGAAGCTTAATCTTTTACAACAACAACAACAATCTCTAAAAGATAAGCAGTTACACTAAAGACAATTTGATCGTCTACTCTCCTTTTTCTCGTTGCGGTGTTCAGCTACGATGTTACATTATGCTATAGATTGCAATAAATGTTTCATGTCATAATGTGTCATAAACCACATCTACATGAAACATCTGTATCACTGAAGGACCGGATGTGATTAAAATGCTATATCTATTCAGGGAAACCTGAGATTTTTGAGACCTCCCTCACTTCTTATTCATACATTTTGTAGCTTTGTCAAGGTTTTATGACGTTTTAATGCCAAACACATCCTCAGTGACTGATGGTGTGAGTGAATATTGAATGTGATTTTTCTTTATAATATTCCTTTAACTGGAACAATTGGGGGGGGGGGCGACACAGAAAGAGAGAGAGACAGAGAGAGAGAGAGAGACACAGAAAGAGAGAGAGACACAGAAAGAGAGAGAGACACAGAAAGAGAGAGAGACAGAAAGAGAGAGAGAGAGAGAGAGAGAGAGAGAGAGAGAGAGAGAGAGAGAGACACAGAAAGAGAGAGAGAGACACAGAAAGAGAGAGAGAGAGAGAGAGAGAGAGAGAGAGAGAGAGACACAGAGAGAGAGAGACACAGAGAGAGAGAGAGAGAGAGAGAGAGAGAGAGAGAGAGAGAGAGAGAGAGACAGAAAGAGAGAGAGAGAGAGAGAGAGAGAGACAGAAAGAGAGAGAGAGACAGAAAGAGAGAGAGACAGAGAGAGAGACAGAAAGAGAGAGAGACAGAGAGAGAGAGACAGAAAGAGAGAGAGACAGAGAGAGAGAGAGACAGAGAGAGAGAGAGAGAGAGAGAGAGAGAGAGAGAGAGAGAGAGAGAGAGAGAGAGAAAGAAAGAGAGACACACACAGAAAGAGACACAGAAAGAGAGAGAGAGTTACAGAGCAGAAATCAACTGAACAACAAAGAAAATGTTGAATACCGACTGTAACTGTTGACCTTTTTAAGGCTGTGACCAGTTACTGTGACTCTACAGCAGTGCAGCTTAAACTTATAACTTAAATATGCAAATCAACACAAACCTGTTTCGCCTTCCTATTGGCTGCATTTAGGAAATTCAGATGATTTAAAGCGAGGCTCGCTTTTAATAGGCGCATTTTGGGTGCGTTTGTAAACCTGAAGCTTCGAAGATCCCAGAGATGAACTGAACTGATGTCAGGCTGAAAGTCACGCCGGCTGAGCCGAACAGATCCCACTTCCTGTAACAAGGCACGCGTACAAACCCTTTTTACAGCGCCACACAGTGGTACGGATGAATTGTTCAGTAAACTAAACTCATTTCTTACTTTTACAGTGTTTTATTTAAAAAATAAAAAAAAAAAAATAAGAATAATTATGGGCCTGGAAACCATGGAAACCATTAAAATGTCTAACTCAGATAATTAACTATTGTCTAATATAAATAAAGAGACTATTTATTTATCTTTATAAATAAAGACACCAATTTCACATTTTTATTGCACCTTAAATCTGTTTTCTTTGCCTGGAGAGGAAAAAATGACAAATATAAGTAACAAATAGTAAATAACTAAGTTTATAAGAAGGTTTGTAGAGAAAGGTTTTATTGATCATGTATCGGCTCTTTATATTATAATTTGTGAAGCACAGATAAAAAAAAAAAGTCACTAAACAGACACATTTCTAATTCCTATAGTTAAAATAAATATAAACTAATACTTAAAACAATGCACTTCATTTTAATGCATTCTATACCGCATTTAAAAAGACATAGACGTGTTGTGACCAGCAGATGGCGCCATAACACCTTATATTCAAGGAGTGAACAGAATACAAGTCAAGTCAAGTCAGGAAGCTTTTATTGTCATTTCAACCATATATAGCTGTTGCAGTACACAGTGACATGGGACAACGTTTCTCCAGGATCATGAAGCTACACAAAGCAAAGACAGAGCTATAAGGACTTAGTAAGTTAGTCCTAGATACATAAAGTGCAACCTGGTGTAAACAGTGCAGGACAAGACAAGCAAGACAGACAAGACAGTGCAGGACAAAAGACAATGCAAACAAAAAAATTACAAGACAATACAAAACATACAAAAAAGACAATAAACAAGAGACAACAGACAGAAACAGCGGTGACCAGTGTAAATACTGTATGTTCAACAATAAAAAAATTGTGTTTGTAGATTAACTATTATAGATGAAATTTAAGTAAAGATTATTCCCACCCATACAAACAATACTCTATATCAGAGGTATTCAACTAAAATTTAAAGAGGTCCAGTAAGAGAAAATTTCTTGAAGCAAAGGTCCGGAAGATCATAATGTCTCACTAGTTAGTGTGATATATATTTAAGTAGCCTAGTAGTTGTATCAACATCTGCAAGCAATCAATACCTGACTGTCAAATAAATTCACTACAATTCAAAAACTTTTTGACAATATTTATTGTCACGTAACATAGAACTGAACACATGTATGATTGTAGATATGTATAACATTCTCTCATTAAATAAATAAAAGTAGGGCTACATTAAAATAAGAGAAAATAAATAAAATGTGAAAATTGTGTATGTTTAAATAAAATGCTTAACTTTCCCTTTTATATCTCAGTGAGAGAACTGAGCTCTAGCTTGGCTTGGCAGGATGTTAAACCTGGGCTTGAATGGAGTCAGGGCCGCTCTCATACACACGTGGAGGTGCTCATTAGTGACCCTGGAAGCATATTTAGTTTGGATTATGTTAATTGTAGAGAAAGCTGCCTCGCAGTTGTATGTAGAGCCAAACATGGTCAGGATGTATAGGGCTACTTCCCTCAGACCTGGGAAAGCTGTCTCAGGGACGCTGTCTTCAGATTTGAGTGGATATGTTTGTTCAAAACCTGTATGTTTTGTCTCATAATGGTGTTTCACATTAACACTTTTAATATGAGACACACTGGTTTAGTGTGAAGTGTGAACAGAAATCAGTCTCCGTCTCACTCGTCTGTCTCTCTCCCTTTCTCCGTCTCACTCGTCTGTTTCTCTCCCTTTGTTTTCTACATGTATCGCTCTCTTTCTTCCATGTGTAACTTTACTCTAATTCTCTCTCATCTGTCTTGCACTGTTGAGTCGCAGTGTTTACTTCAGGAATGCATAGACTTGATTGGTCTGTGTGTTTCCGTTACCTTTACCGTAAAGACTGCAAAAGCTTCGCCGGATAAAATAGAAGCGCTTCGTCAAGTTTTAAATCATAACCTTTTGTTTTGGCCGTAGGTCAGGGTCCGGATTGGACAGCTTCTATATGATTAATGGTAAAGAGACTATTAAAAGTGCTACAATCTCAAGCATGTAGCCCTAAATCAGAGAAATGTCTAATGATCGTTTTCCTTTCAACATAATGTCTTTTTCTTATAAGAAAGTGTGTGAATGTCTTTAACTGGCAAAATAATATAAGACATGTAGGTATTTGCAATATAATGTTTCACTTCACCTGGCATGCAGTCGCAGTACCATAGCAAGTTTCTGTAAACTGATGCTCAAGCTGAACGCTGACATCTCATCCCTAACTAGGCTGTTAGGTCCTCTTCTGTATTTGTGTGCTTCTTGTCATTTACTGCAGGGATTCTACTCCATCTTCCGATAACTCCTTTCTTTTCCACCTTGAGGAGCTGATTGTCACCTTGCGTCTGGAGCAGTGTGAGATGTAGACCTTAACACATGCCAAGTGTGTTACCATTTCAAGACATCACATCATGACCATGTTGGAATGTTCTGACACAAGCACGTGAAGATATTTAAAAGATTCTCATTGAGCCCTGCGTCCTTTTGGCTGCTTTTATGTTATTCTCCTCCTCCTTTTTCTTCTTATTCTTCTTCTTCCTCTTCTTCTTCCTTTTCTTTTATGTCCTTTGGAGGGATCCTGTAAAACAAACAAAAAAGAGAGCTAGCTTTAATAGCATTCCATAAATATGAACTTATGTATAGTGCGTTAAACATTAACTTTATTTTTTCACTTATGCTTGGATAGCATTACAATATGTTTTTGCATGAAAATCCATGTACGTGACACCGTACCTTTTACAAGGTTTAGGTTCTTTCTGTTATTCTGCACTCACCTTGACTTGGGACCATTTGTCCCAAAGGATCAGCTCATAGAATGGTCGTTTTTCAATGTCTTTGTGCAGACATCCATGTATCAGCATAGAGCAGGCTGTGTGGACAAACACCATGGATTAAAACGAAAAATCGTTAACTATCTAAAACATCATTCTTCGTATTCACATTTGCAATACGGCACTAAATATTTTGCAGTGGAAGTTTTCCGGCTTTGTATTCGAAAAAAATAGTGAAAGTAAAGCTTTTATATTTTCTCACCTTTAGACAGACCACTGATGTACAAAGGGAGGGGATTATTTGGAAAGTTTTTTCCACATGTCAGGGTATAAAGAAGAGAACCCAGACCCCGGACAGTAGAAGACAACTCCCAGGGATAAAACTCAGATACCCAACGAGATGGAAGGCGAATTGGAAAGACTGAATGAAAGACAGAGAAAGAGTATCATTAGCAAGATCACAGAAATGATCCACCAATAAATTCCCATTAAATCTACTCATCCATGAGGTGTAGTTACCTCCAAACTTGTAGAGCCTTCTGTAGATCAGTCTGGCACGGCCAAAGTCAATCAACTTCAAATCCAGGGTCTCAGGGTTCAGGAGAATGTTGGCTTCTTTAATGTCTCCATGGATCACACCATTGTCCCGGCAGTGAATTAAAGCCTGAATGATTTTACGCATGATAATTCGAGCCACATCTTCAGACATTCTGCCTTTTAGGCCTTTCCTAAACTTTCTGAGGGTGATAAAGTTGTGGGGCTGCTCCATGATCAAGAGGAAACCTGCGGCTGTCTCGAACCATTCGAGTTGTTTTATCACAAAGGGGCTGCAACGTGGTTTTGACACAAGCTCCATTAGCACACCCTCATGAGGAAGACCAGGCTAAAAATTCATTTTTGGAAAAAATATAAGTCACAAGTTATGTACTTTCATCCTTGTTTTGATCCAGAAAGAGTTTTGTATCTGGAAAAATCACCAAAAATAAAGTTTGCGTACAAGGGTGAAATAGTCCACGTATCCCTTCAACAGGTATTTAATGGCCACCTGCAAAGCAGAAATATTTAATTAGCTTCATTGCAAAGCATCTAACCTTAGTGTATTTTTCATGTGTAGCTAAACAACTTCGAGTCGTGTATAACGCTGATATTCACCTGTTCTCCGTCTGATTTCCGAAAACCCGCGTACACTTTAGCATAGCTTCCTTTTCCCAGAAGTTCTCCAATAGTATAGCGATTAGAGAAATCATCTGATTAACAAAACAAACAAATAAATACATTTATTTTTATACTATTTCCCAGCGTAGATCATTTCGTCTGCAGTGAATGCGGCTCCGGAATACGCTCGCAGGTAATAACTTTAAGGTGTCCACAAAGTTTGCAATATTAAAGGTGAAACTTTGGACTGACCTGGCAATTTGTCGGACCGGGGCTTGGGTAGATCACTGAGATCATCTTCATCTGAGCTGTGGGAGTCCGGCGGCTCTGAGTAGGTCGAAAGCAATTCTGTTGAAAAATATATGTTGTAAATTATTAGTTGTGGCTCAAGTGACAATAGATCGAGTTCTTCCATTATGGTGATATATTTTGCTCATTACGGTCATTATGTACGTATATTAATATTTATTAGGTACTATGTTATATTAGGAAAAACAATTTTTCATACTATTTTAATACAATAATTTTCTATAAGAGCTCCAGCTCTGTGTTACTTACATAATTATCAGCTATTAAGAGTTCAGAATGTGTGTAATATAAGGCGGGAGACTTTAGACCAACCTTTCATTTCCAACCAACGTGTATCTATATTCTGTCCCTTTTCGTGTCCCTTTACTTTCTGCAAGTTGTTTTGTTCTCTTTCTGTGTTCCTCTGTTTCTGGGGCATCTTTTTTTAGGACGATCCACGCTCTTCTTTTTCAGAGGATTCACATTGTGTGATTTCAGTGAGTAGGAGCAGGATGTTTCTGACCAGGTCTCAGCTGACGGTGGAACTGGTGAAGAAAATATTTAATGATTTTGTACTCACTAATACAATCAGTGAATTTTAAAGCCTAATTTATGAAAAATATAATTTAGGATGTATCTGACCAGGTCGCAGATGACAGTGGACCTGGTGAAGAAAATATTTCATGAATAACTGGGGCTGGATATCACAATATACAGTATGTTTTTGTCACAATACTTTTTACTGAGAGTTCTTCATATATTGTTTTTAATCATAGGGTAGTTTTATCTGTTCAATGAAAAGCTCTTGTTTTATAAGAGAGCCTGCTCTGTGGTACTTTCAGAGGAAACAGGAAATATGTGACATATAAAAGATAAATTTGCACAAACCTTTTGGTAAAGAGTTTGTTCTCTTGTTATTTGGCCACACACAGAGCTGGGACTCGAAGAAAGTGCACCCTTTTCTTTTTCAGAGGATTCACCTTGTGTGATCTTAGTGAGTAGGAGCAGGATGTCTTTGGCCAGGTCTCAGCTGACACTGGACCTGGTGAAGGAAATATTTTATTATCATTCATTTTTTAATATTGTTTGTTACTCATTAAAATAAACAGTGGGTTTTAAAGCCTTGTCAATAAAAACTATCATTTTTTACCATTTTATTGGTATAAAAGCTATTTGAAGTCCAGAATATTAGTCATATAAAAGATTTCTAAATTTGCACAAACCTTTTAGTGGAGGGTTTGTTCTCTTCCTTTTATTTGGCCACTCACTGAGCTGGGACTCTTCTAGAAGAAAATGCACCCTTTTCTTTTTCAGAGGATTCACCTTGTGTGATCTTAGTGAGTAGGAGCAGGATGTCTTTGGCCAGGTCTCAGCTGACACTGGACCTGGTGAAGGAAATATTTTATTATCATTCATTTTATTCCACTGATTTGGTACTCACGGATATAAATAGTGGACTTTAAAGCCTTATCCATGAAAAATATTTTTTTTTACCATCTTATTTGTATAAGAGCTTTGTCATATCAAAGGTATATAGGGGCGCTGCTGAGCAACCAATGCAGTAAGACTTCCGATTTGAGACTCCTGCAGAGTATGTTTTGTTATTTTATAGTGCAATTTAGACTACTTCTTTGACATTTTTACCCCTAGTGTATTTTGCTAAAGCTTTTTTCACCACTTGGACATATTTTCATGGCAGGTAAAACCACTAAAACTCGTGCCACAGCGACCCAACAACTGAGGCCTGCTACACGTTTAGCAATCCCGGACCCTAGGGCTTTGTCTTCACCACGCGGCTCATAATAATAATAATAATAATAATAATAATAATAATAATAATAATAATAATAATAATAATAATAACAGTGGACCTGGAGAAGGAAATATTTAATGATTTTGTACTCACTAATACAATTAGTGAATTTTAAAGCCTAATCTATGAAAACTATCATTTTTGTACCATGTTATTGGTATAAGAGCTATTACAAGTGTAGAAAGTTTCTAATATACTGTAAAAGGTGTGACTTTGGACAAACCTTTTAGTAAAGAGTTTGTTCTCTTGTTATTTGGCCACTCACTGAGCTGGGACTCTTCTAGAAGAAAATGCACCCTTTTCTTTTTCAGAGGATTCGCCTTGTGTGATCTTAGTGAGTAGGAGCAGGATGTCTTTGGCCAGGTCTCAGCTGACACTGGACCTGGTGAAGGAAATATTTCATTATCATTCATTTTTTAATATTGTTTGTTACTCATTAAAATAAACAGTGGGTTTTAAAGCCTTGTCAATAAAAACTATCATTTTTTACCATTTTATTGGTATAAAAGCTATTTGAAGTCCAGAATATTAGTCATATAAAAGATTTCTAAATTTGCACAAACCTTTTAGTGGAGGGTTTGTTCTCTTCCTTTTATTTGGCCACTCACTGAGCTGGGACTCTTCTAGAAGAAAATGCACCCTTTTCTTTTTCAGAGGATTCACCTTGTGTGATCTTAGTGAGTAGGAGCAGGATGTCTTTGGCCAGGTCTCAGCTGACACTGGACCTGGTGAAGGAAATATTTTATTATCATTCATTTTATTCCACTGATTTGGTACTCACGGATATATGTAGTGGAATTTAAAGCCTTATCCATGAAAAAGATGTTATTGGTATAAGAGCTATTAAATACGCATAATGTCAACTTACGTTTTTCTGTATAATAGAAATCCATCTGTCTTAAGTTTCTTTTAAGTTACAGTCCCATAAAAATAACAATCTTTGTTCATAACGTGGTCAAATGGTCAACTGTCTAAAATTCTAAATCAGCGTTCGGCTCCATGCGTCACATCAGCAGCCTGGTGACGTAAAAGAGTCTAAACGCGTCTGACGCGTGTAACGGTGCGTAAAATCAGCGCTTGGTCACGTGCAGGGAGCAATGAAAATCCGTTCTCTTCCTCTATCCACATGGAATATTAAACTATTTTATTGGCCTTTTGGGTGAAACTTGTGCTTCAAAATGGGAATGAATGAACAAAGCAATAAAATAAATAAACAAACAAACAAACAAACAATGGACATCATTCATTTTCTCGAACACCTTTCATTCTTTTTAAGAATACGATAATATAATATTGATAAAATGACAAAACGCTGGTTTTAACACACACACACACACACACACACACACACACACACACACACACACACACACACACACACACAAGGTATCTGGTTTGTTTTGGATTTTCTTTATACTGATTTATGATGTACTTTTTGTGTAAATGTAAGTTTGCATACAGATTTTTTTATGCTATAAGTACCACATAATTGTGTACTATTATATAACTTTAATATATGTCAACTTCACCAATGTTATTACTTCTCGAACTCAAAGAAATATGTTAAATGAAAGAATAATGAATTCATAATGAATCCATATTATGGTTCGAAATTGACGTCACATCCGGTCTGAGCTGTTTTGAATCAGGTAAGTTAGCTTCATTATATAAAACACTGATCATACACGTGTAATGATGCTCACCTATGAGAGAGGAATCAATACTATTTAATACACTTACACATTTAATCACTGTTACTTTACACAGCTGGATTTATTAAGCATTTATAGAAATGCATTACAATCACAAGCAGACTCAATAACAGGGGCATAGACATTTCCTTTCTCTTTTTTTATTAAAATGCATATTATTTATATATCATCATCTTCAATGGTGTATTTTTTTATATTATATATGTTATATATTATAATATACCTTTTTTTAATATGAACTCTGAACTAAATAAAGTCTTTATTGTCTTTTGTGTTTGAAAAAATAAACATGATTTAACACAAAACAGACAACTTGAAAATGAGATTATGACGTATAAAAAGTTGGAACAGCAAGTAATTAACATAGTCAATTACACACAAGACTGTGTTCATTAGTGCATTTTAAAACATCTCTGTATTCATTATTTAGGTATTAATCTTGATGGCTAGATGGATTTTTTTTTTCATCACAGAAAAAAAGATGCACAGGAAAAGCAGAAGGAAAAAAAAGCAGTGGCATGAAAGATCATCATGGAGATGTTGCCTGCCAGAGAGGTTTTTTTCCAGTTTGTAAAGTTTTTACTTTTTCTTCATGTTGGCGCTTTGAATGCTGAGCTCAGAAAGGTGTGTTTTCTTTTTCCCTTCTGCTGGTTTAGTGTTTCTTTCTCTGGTGACAGAAACAAGATTCATTCATTCGTTCATTCATCTTCAACTTAAAAAATGTTGTGAAGACAAGTTTAAGAAAAAGA
Organism: Tachysurus vachellii; assembly: GCF_030014155.1. Taxonomy (NCBI): domain Eukaryota; kingdom Metazoa; phylum Chordata; class Actinopteri; order Siluriformes; family Bagridae; genus Tachysurus; species Tachysurus vachellii. The sequence continues at coordinate 17,258,505 of NC_083460.1, forward strand.
CAAAAGCTCCCTATTCTTCATTCATTCATCTTCTGCCGCTTATCCGAACTATTCTCGGGTCACGGGGAGCCTGTGCCTATCTCAGGTGTCATTGGGCATCAAGGCGCTCCCTGTTCTTAATCGCTGAAAATATGTTTTATGTAAAAGATCGAAAATAGAATAATAAAAACTTAGTAATCCATTTTTAAAACAATTTTAGCCAATCAGAATTGAGAATTCCGATTGGTCAGAAGGACAGCAGTAATTTATATTAATGTGCTCATCCTAATGTTTTGTTTCTTTATAGAAATTACACACGCCATACAAATCATTAAATGTAACATTAAATGTTACTAAAAGTTTAAAAAAATATGATGTGTGATTCTTAAATAAATAAAAGCTCTTGTGTGAACAACACACGCCAGGATGTGCTGTTATAAGAGAAGGATCAACTTCAGGGTTGTAACAGCGTGGCGTCCCACCACACGATCACTGATTATTATCCTACAATAGTTCATTGCACAGGTTTTTTATCCCTTACTCACTTTACCTTTCTTCTCTCGGATCACACACACTTTAATTTGTGAAAACTTGAAACAGCAGGTTAAGATACGAACCTGTGTGTGTGTGCAGGGCTGGTGATGGGTGCTTGGTGGGCCTCTCTGGCTCTCGGGGCCTCCAGACAGGACATCCTGGCAGCTGGCTGAAATGTAGACACCTTCTGCTCCCACTCGTCATCGAAGGCCTGGGCTTCAGCTACAAGGTCAAAAAAATGAGGGTCAGAGATCAGTGATGATGATGATGATGATGATGATGGGATATATTGTACATAGCTGGGATTTGTGTATAGTGAATACTGCAGAGAATTGTTTGATTGGCTAAGTTAATAGCTTGGCTTTAACTGTCTCACTGCAGAATGTTTGTTGTTGTAACTTTCACTGTTTTCACTAGAAATGTGGTTTAACTTTTTATCCTCCTTACTCTCATCCATGTTCTGAAAGTCCTGGTTAAACTCTCTTTCCCCCGTCTTTTTGTTGCGTTTCTTCTCAATGATGTGTCCCCTTTCATCGATGTGGTGACCGATAGACATCTTTTCTACCCCAGTCACAGTATCACTCACAGCCCGTCTTGTTTCCTTAATCTACACACACATTATTTACACAAGCTTACACATTACACTGTAGATATCATTCTCTTTACTGCTATAAAGTAAAAAGTGTGTTTGAACATTTTGCACTGTGTTAATTAGTACTTACTCCTCCGGGGGCAGAGAGTGTTTCCGTGGAGGCCTTGAATACTTTGGCTGGCTCGTCTCCTACTTTAGAATAAGTCATGAATGAGGAGGAGCTGAATGTGTGCGAGTCTGGTGGCAAGATCTCCTGCAACAAAGTTTAGAGGAAAAATCATGACAACACAAATAAGACAGACAGACAGACGCACAGACAGAGCGCCTCAGTGATGGCACTTACATTGTTTCTGTGCATTTCCTCCATTCTGTTCCTCATGTCTGTCATCATGTTATCCATTGTGGCAAAAGGGCTCCTGAAGAAATTCATGTTCTGCAGAGACACAAACTGAAATGTCTTACTTCCATCAAAGCCAGTGTCCCCTTCATTGTTCTTTCTTCTTCTGTAAATCCCTGCCATGATGCTAATTTTAACTTGCATAACTCTTATGCTTTAACTTCCTAAATCTTTGCCATGAGCAGCTTCTCTGACCCACTTCTATATGTCACCACTACAGTATAAGAGCGCTTTTGATGTTTATCCTTCGGGTGTGCTTCGCCTCGACCGTGTGCTCTTCAAAGCGTTCCCACCAACAGCCTGCTGGAGTATTCAAAGAGTAGGAGCTTCCAGAGTCTGCACTTCTGTGGTGCCGTCGTGGTGTTAATGTGTGCTTTAAAGTACAAACGTAACTTAAGGGAGAGAAAGCACTTCATCATGCTGTTAATGATGCAGCACCAAAACGTTGACTTAGCACTTCTGTACATATCAAACCACAGTGGATCTATAAAGAAGTTGGAAATGTTCTCAGGATTGGAGTTTTTACGCTGTCTAATAGTCCTTACTGGGTGTCAGTTGTCCTGTGTGCATGTTTCTGGCATACTAAAGCCTGCAGTTTCCAGATAAACAACTCTTATGGCCTTTTTTTTACAAAGCTCACACATGTACAGATTTATACAATATCATCTGAAGACTTTAAATGAAGAGACTTGAAGAGCAAACAACCGACCAATTAATTGTTATGCAACCGAAACGACATTTAATTATAACAAGTAAATGTTTGTTGGTTTGACACAATATAAAAAGCATTAAGTAATCATTGATACCTGTGGCCTGATCGTGCTGCATGATTACGTCATGTAATGATCCGAATGAGCTCAATGCACAGAGTTACTGACCAGTAATAATGCCAAGCACACTTAAGCTAAATCTTCAGGAAGAGAGACGAGAGAAGAGAGATGTTTAGTGAAAACCTTGTCAGGGGAACTGACTGATGAATAAATGACACAGGCAAAAGCATGGGAATGAAACCTTGCTCCAGCAATGACTAGAGATCACCACACAGGTCGAGTTTATAAAGCTCGCAGTGGCTTATTACAAAACACGCACAGCACTCAATACATTCCACCAGAGAAATGAAACGGACGGTGAAATTCAGATCGTACGGACACCACAGCAGTCTGTGCCTGTGAACTCCAAGACAGCACAACTGGCCGGCCTATTTACAGTGATGCTGACCAACTGGGAATATTTGTCCACAAACGCAGAGTTGGGCAAACGTTTCCTTTCTCAAAGTGCCTGATAGCATCAACCCCTAACAATAACATGATTAAAATGACCTCATATAAGAAAATTAGGTTACAAAATGAAGGCACAAATATTGCAAAGTGGTTATAAGGATTTGAAAGAGATAGTAACACCCCTAGTGTTCATGGATAAGAAGAGAGCAGTGTGTGTGTGTGTGTGTGAACAGGTGACTGTATGTGTATATTAGAAGCATGCTGAGTACTCAGAGGGCCACAGTCTTTACAAAATTGGTGGCTGTCATTGAGGATTATTCTGGCATTTCGCAGCAAAGAGGATCTGTTTTCTTCGAACTAGTTGTGGCAACGCTGCATCAGCTCTTCTTAAAGGTCATGCTGCTGTAAAACTATCAACACGTAAAAGAGAGCTAGAGGCTAATCGTGCCCCATGAGAGAAGGGCACTGCCATCTTCTGCTTGCAGCAGTATATTTTTAAATCGTTCCTAATTTGTGAGCTGTGTTGTAAAGTTGAGCTCACAGACAGTTTATGCCATGCCATGTCATAGCATTGAGTTTCTCCTCACACCCAGGTGCTGTTTTCTGGACAGAGGATGATGAGTCAGAAGTCCCAAAAATAAAGAGTGCTTTCATTGTAGGAACTGAGAGAAAGAGTGGGTTCTGAGAAGTAGAACATCGGGCAAGCCTCAGTCTCGGATGCGTCCTTACGTCACATCATGTCTTGTGATGTGTGATTCACGACGTAGCGTACCTTAATAGATCATACGCTATTTTCATGCCTTAAGTAAGAAATCAGAATCAGGTTTATTGCCAGTTAATGTAGGGTCTCCATGTACAGGGATTTGTCTTGGTGTGTTGGTGCATAGTAATAATAATAGAAAAGTAATCAGTGTGAAAATGCCGAGAAATATGATACTGCCACTTCTGTCTGGAACAGGTTGGGTGCCTGCATGCTAGAATGTGTCACATACCCACACGCGTGTGTGTGTATGTATGTGTATGGATATGCATGCTGCATGGAAACCCCCCGAAACATGTCTGATGATACTTGAGAGCACTTGTGCATTCTGTGTATGAAAGTTGATGACCTCAGACGATGCCGAGGCATGTGTGTGTGTGAGGATAGAGAGACTCTCTACACAGCAGCAGAATCCGTGAATGACACATACAAAAGCTCTCATTGCTAGCAAACATTTATTATCTCAATGAAGCAGGCTCTAGAAAATCAATCCTTCCCAAACTGCCCTGTCACGTCTGATTCATTCTAATAGATTCTTGTCCGGCTTTGGACAGCATGGACTCAATTCAGAAATTTCTCATATTCTCTCGGATAGTGTGGAAAAAATCAAACAAACAAAACACATCAAATTGTCAGAGTTCTGTGTGTTTGGAAACGTCTTGTAGAGAACAGATGGAGGAGAAAAATGGCCGGATTTGATCCAGGAAGAATCTAGTGACTCATAATCACTCTTCTCATCTCAGCAAGCACAAAACACCAAACCTTAAGGGCTACAAGAGCTGAAGACTACGTTGGGTTCCACTTCTGTCAGCCAAGAACAAGAATCTGAATCACCTGCTGTATTTCCGTCAGACTCGTCCAGTTTGGACGAGTCTGTGCCCATGATATCCACAGATTCCCTTTTGTGACTGACAGGAAATAAACATAGTTCAGTCAGGACCACTTGAGTCAAAATAAAGACAATTCTTTGACGTATATTTAAAATTTTTATTTGCAAGCTTATAAAATTACATTTGCCGGTATGGCTCTGTTCTGAATTCCCCATCCTTTTCATGAGCTCCATGAAAGCTAGTCAGGGAACAGCAGCTTCGTGGGGGGACAATCTCCCATTTAACTGGGAAAGCAGCAAGACAAAATCCCCCATTTAGAACAGAGCCTGCATCAGTGACAACAGAATGACACTAAGTTAAACACAAAGTTTCAAGGAGGAGCTAGGGGAGGAGGTGGGTTGCAGCAATGCAGAGGAAACAGCCAAGCAGACAGACTGAAAAAAGCATTTAAATAGGGCGCCCTGTTTGAAAGGGACCAATAGCGCGCTTAGGAATCAGATCAGCTGATGGGCGGGGTTAGAAAATTGACATCAGCTGATAGCCGAGCTTGACTATGTGGCCTTTCTGAACTGACGCTGAAACGCTATATTTTTGGAGTTACCATAGACTTCCTGTCAGATCCTACTAGTCTGGTCATTCTCCTCTGACCTCTCTCATCAACACGGTGCTTCAGCCTGCAGATCCTCATGGGATGCTTTTTGTTTTCTTCACCATTCTGGGGACTGTTGTGTGTTCAAGTCCCAGGAAATCAGCAGCTTCTGAAATATCCCAAACACTGATAACTGCATAATTACATTACGGATGTTCAGAATGTACAGATGTTCCTATTAAAATAGAGGGTGAGTGTATATACATATACAAGCCACACGAAGGCCAAGTGGGGAAGGTGCAGAGGTTAAAGAAGTACTATGTTTAGCACCATTAAGCTGCTTATAGCAAGCCATCTGGCCATCATGAGACCTTGGAGTTACACACACACACTCACCACCGGCTGAATAAACCGACTGGCAAAACATTTTAAACACAACGTTTTACTGTATCTGTAAGTATAAACAGTTATTTTAAAAGGTGGGCAGTTAAAAAAATCAGGTGCTTGAACAAAAGTAGCTCAATTTAAGTTGATTCCTAATAGAAAATATATAAATAAAATATAAGTAAGGAATAAAGCATGATAAGACCCGCAGTTACAAAAAAATAATAATAATAACAGTGAGGTGATACGATGCCCGTTAGTACGTTAGTTGATTTGTTTTGCTTTAACACCGTATTTTAGTCACTTAATACAGCAATGTGTCAATGATTACAATACATTTGATCTGTTTTTATTTACATAGCAGCAGCTATGAAGAGTTCCCTCACCCTTCCATTTGTGTTCTATCTCTTAAAGTTAATACGACAATAAGGCTGCCAGTTTTCCTTTGAGTGTTACAAAGCACTGACACTGGAGACTCTTTTCATAAATGTTAATTAACTGCCTGTTTATTATAAACGTCACTGTAAGAAGAAATACCGAAATATTTCAATCCATTTATGTGAAGTGTTTATACAACTGTACAAGTCACTATATAAAATATGAGCCAAATACTTTGTCTGCCAACCTGTGTTTAAAAAAAAAAAAAAAAGTAGCCTAGACATCCAGTGTGTCGAGTTCCCAGGAGGGTCTTTGGTCCGGTTGATTGGGATAGCAGTGTCAGTGGAACAATGTTGTCCAGCCAGCTAAAAATACCCCCAGGGCTAAACATAGCTCTGCACCAAGACCCCCGATTCACTCCTCTCTCTACAGTGTTCAATAAACCTCCAAACTACTCTGCCAGTAAAGAGGTTCAGGTTACACCGTGGCAGTTTTCCATCATGAACTTGTTCAACTCCCAACGCTGGCATTGTTATTTTAACTGCTGCTATGTCCAGATGGCACAATACTACTTGGACACGTGTTCGGGTCCTTTCACTCATCGGCCAGGACAGAGCGTATGAGCAAGATCTGACAGTGGACTGTAGGGCTGGATTGGGAATATTCACTATGGGAATCGTGAACATCTGGAGTAAAGCACATTACTCACAGTACAAGCAGTGTGAACAAATGCTATGGGGTCTGACGTGCTTTCAAAAGATCCACAAAAATACACACAGCAAATGTCATGCAGTGTAATGGCTCTGATAACAGGATGACGTCCGTTCCCTTATACGTCTGAATTAGGGCTGTGATGCCATACCAACGTGACTGTACGACATGATAAGGAACACTGAAACGAATATACCGTCAACGTGACATGACGTCTGATGATACTGCTTTAATGATATTTTCAATGTGACTTGTCCTTTAAAGATATACGTTATGAGGAATTGTGTTAAAGATCGGCTGTAAGTACTTTGTATATGTATTTGTGATATTCAGTAATATTTGGTGGTATGTTTCTCCATCTGTATTCTGGATGTGAACTGAACGAGTGCTACGTTTTGATTAATATTATGACTGTTTGCAATGGGGACGTTTATACAGAACATAAAGCTACCTCTCGGTACTCACTCTGTGATCGCTGGCGATGGCCATGCCTGAGCGAGCCTGACCTTCTTCTTGCCTGTGTCCTCTGTCCCGGCCGTCTGCGACACTGGGCCTGAAGGGCTCCGAAAAATTCCTCATCATTTCTTGCATGCGTTCATTGTGCATGCGGAAAGGATCACTAAGGCACAGAGTAGAAAAAACAAACAGACCTGAGTGTGTGATGCGACCCATGTGTTTGGGTATTACAACAAAATGCACTCAACAATCTCACTCATAAGCATGCATTAAGAAAAGGAGACAGATGTAAGACATACAGGACAGAAGACAACAAGGCCTACCTTGTTGAGCTAAATGTAATAGAAACAAGAAACAAGAGAAAGGAAAGGAAATAAAATCAGGTTTTGAGAATATGACTTGAGAGAGCATCAGGAAACACATACTGTATAAAAACAAACACAGGATATAGTTTGGTTTTATCTTAAAAATGTGTGGAAATTTTTATTCTTGAAATGTGGCAGTAAAAAAAAAGTGAGAAAGTTGACAAAAATAAAAAGAGATAAGAAAATATAAGGAGAGACAAATACGTTAGTACTAATGTAAATAAATTAGAGTACTGTATGTAAATAAATTAGTGCATGTAAATAAATTAGAATATGTAAATAAATTACAGCATGTAAATAAATTAGAGTATGTAAATAAAGTGCATTATGTAAATAAATTACAGCATGTAAATAAATTAGAGTATGTGAATAAATTAGAGTATGTAAATAAAGTACAGTATGTGAATAAATTACAGCATGTAAATAAATTACAGCATGTAAATAAATTAGAGTATGTAAATAAATTAGAGTATGTAAATAAATTACAGCATGTAAATAACCTGATATTTATTTTATTACCTAAGATCAGATCTGTATACAGAATAGTATAATGTTTATTAATGGGGTAACTATGGTAACTCATTATTTACACGCTCACGTGCGCCTCACGTGTCAAAGGGACAACAGAACACAGTAAACAAACATTTCAGACAGTTTAGAGATGATTAAAGAATAGTGAGACTTACGAAAAGAACGGGTCGTCTTCAAAGTCTTTGAGAAGGCTGTTGAACATCTTACGGTTTATAATGAACAACTTTAATGCTGTAGGTTTGTGTGTCAGACTCCACACTGTAACACTGTTACTATCGCAACTGGCTGGGGCTTTAAAAAAGCTCGCTCGGTCCACGTGATCTTAATCTAGGCATCTCATTGGCTGTCTATATTCGGTTCGTCCGTCTCGATTCAGAATCAGAATCAGAATCAAAAGAAATTATTGCCAAGGAAGCTTCCAGTACACAGACAACAACACAGAGACCATAACAATAAGATGAGAAAAAAAAATAAACATATGTAAATACAAATAGACAAAAAAAAATTGGAAAAAATAATAATAAAAAAAACTATTCACCATTTTTTTTTTGCCATATTTGCAGCACTTTTCCTATTGGTCATTATACTTGTTTATTGAGGGTTTTATTAAATTCCATTTAAATAAACAACTTGGTAAAGGATTTTTTTTTATTTTATTTCCTTACTTATACAAATAAGATCTGTAGAACGTACACTATATTGTTAACGTCAGCCTTTACATGCACATGAACTTTAATGAGATCCCGTTCTTAATCCGTACGGTTTCATATGGAGCTATAACAGCTTCAACTCTTCTGTAAAGGCTTTCCACGAAGTTTATGAGAATGTTTATGAGAATTTTTGACCATTCTTCTAGAAGCACATTTGTGAGGTCAGGCACTGATGTTGGACGAGAAAAAGTGACTCTCAGTCTCCGCTCTAATTCATCCCAAAGGGTCCTCCAAAGTTCCTCCACACCAAACTCTCTTACCCATGTCCTTATGGACGTTGCTTTGGGCAGTCATGTTGGAACAGGAAGGGGACATTCTTAAACTGTTCCCACGATGTTAGGAGCATGAAATTGTCCAACATGTCCTACATCCCTGCTGAAAAATCCAGCATAAACCAGCATGAATTCCATGCTGTTCCAGGCGGGTTTTTACTGGTTCATGCTGGCATAGTGCTGGTATAGTGCTGGTCAGTGCTGGTATAGTGCTGGTATAGTGCTGGTATAGCTGGGTGGCCAGTATAGTCATGGTGTTATCAAGCAAAACGGGGCTGGTGTAGCTGGTTAACCAGTATGATCTTTCTGGAATGAGCTTTATGGGAACAAGCTTTATTTTTGCTTGTGTATGTTTCTATGTAACAGATTAATATAAGATTAAAACATGATATATTGGAATACATTTAATTATAAGTGTGTTATTTCTTTTGTTCCTCTTTTGAATAAAGAACTGAAATAATAAAGCTCAAAAAGCTTTGAATAACAAAGAATAAAAACATTTAAAAATCGTTCGTTAGGGATTAAAGTGTCTCCACAAATTAAATATAGTAATACCAACAAATGTTGACTTCCCGGGCTCCATGAGGGAAGCAGCACATAAATCATACAGAATAATGGTTTTTGAAAGATTATATATATATATATATATATATGTATATATATATATATATATATATATATATATATATATATATATAAGATTATATCAAAGATTATATATATATATATATATATATATATATATATATATATATATATATATATATATATATATATATATAATCTTTCAAAGATTATATATATATATATATAAGATTATATATAAGATTATATCAAAGATTATATATATATATATATATATATATATATATATATATATATATATATATATATAATCCATTTGTCTCAATTAAGTAGTTAAGTTGTTTGTTTTTTTAGTAATGTGAAGAGATATTACCCAGCATCAGCGTTGCTATGCAACCTTTAAAGCAACTATGTTCACGAAGGTAAATGTAGTTCCTGCACTTTCCAAAAATAAATCTCGCAATGTTTTCGACTACATTATATACCTTACAGTGTTTATCGAAATTAGTATAAGTGCACGTGTTCCAGATCATCTTGTTTTTCACCGTAATTAGGATTTTGTTTTGGGGTAAATAAAAAGCTTCCGCTTCTACACGACGAATCTGCTGATCACTGGGAATCAGAATGTTGGCATACGTGAGGTACCTGGATGACGGCTGCACAGCAGTTGTTTCAACTAGCGATATTAAGGACTTTAACTATGACATGTTTGACCAAACTCAGGTTTATTGGGTACGATGGAAGCAAGACTTCTTCAGGGCACAAATACTGATGCTTAAAGGTATGTAACTTAAGCAGTAGCTGTTTTATCGTAACTCGTTCACTGCACAATATAAACAAATGAGTGATATATAGTTTTGTTTCTTATTTTGTTTCTATAATTTTTCAGAGAATAAAGAAGACATAGAGCAGGAGTTGTCTACAGGCAAACGACTCCGGGTAGCACCTCTTAAAAAAACATGGTCATCGCCACCACATACTACTTGTTAGATACTACTGCACTAGTTACGTGTGTATATTATAGTGTGATGGCGAATGTCAGCGTCCAATAAATATTTTAAACAAACTTATACATACACACACACACACACACACACACACACACACATACACACATATATATATTACACCACCATCCCAAGCTGGTCGGCCAGCACACCAGCAACCAGCACCTAATGCTGGACCAGCATACCACCATCCCAAGCTGGTCCCAGCATGCAAAACATACCTTATGCTGGACCAGCAATGCTGTTTTTTTTTTTAGCAGGGATTGGTATGCTGAAGCGTTAAGAGTTCCTTTCACTGAAACTTGCTCTGTCCCTGCTCTGTGATTTTATGTACCACTTTGTGTCTGAGTTGCTGTTGTTCCCATAATAACTAATCACTAACATTTGATGGTGGAATATTTAGTAGTGAGGAAATTTCACAAACAGACGTATTGCACAGGTTTATAAGAAGCAGTCTGCATGCTTAGGTGCTTGGTTTGATACACCTGTGACCATGGAAGTGATTGGAACACCTTAATTCAATGATTTGTGTCCCAAATATATAGCGTATCTTAAAAACCCGGTGGATTAAGTCTTTACCCTAAAAAAAGTTGCTGAGAAAAACTTGTTTGTAAAACCGAATCCTGGTCTGAATGGCGTGTTCATGTATGGATGAGCTTCCATACACTAAGTTTGTGAACATGGGTAGGAGTGGACTTACTGTAAGGTTATTATTAGTGCATAATTTAAAAAAAAAAAAAAAAAGACTAATCAAACCTAATGCAACTTTAAAGCTGCTAATTATATCCTTCTAATGACAACTGCAGCATTTATACATCAGCTAAACCCCTCCAAGTGAACAGTGGATTATGTCATCATGCCTACTTCAGGAAGTGTGAAACCTTAATGTAAGACAATCCAGCAGGCAGGAGGCATTAAACAGCCTGCTGAGGGAAAGAAACACACACACACACACACACACACGCACACGCACACACTTAAAACTGTTTAAAAAATGATAAAATATATCATTTGAAGTTTGATGTCTGAAGTATGATGTAATTTTTCTCCATATTCATTTTTACTCTTTTAACAGAACAGATATTCCTTAAGGTGTGTTTGACACTATGAATCCAGAGTGTAAGATAGGTGGTGGTTTTAATGTTTAATGTACGCGGGTCTAATATAAGTATCGAATAAAACCCCTGATGATTTAATGAATCACTTGAGTTTATTGGTGTCCAGAATGAAATCAATCAAATAAAAAATACAGTAATTAAAAGAAAAACATCTTAAAGAAGCTGATATTCAGATCTTTATGAGGCAGAGTCGAGATCATGAGTTGAGATCATGAGTCGAGATCATGAGTCGAGATCACGAGTCGAGATCAGGCCACAGGACTTCCCATGAGCCTCTCCTGGCGCAGTGAAAGGAGTCGATTCAGCCACAACCTCTCTGCCTCCTCTTTGTCTAAGAATAACTGAAAAGAGAGAGAGAGAGAGAGTCAGATGAATTTTGGGGTAATTTCTGACATGCCAAATGGTTCCAAAGCTCACCAGCAGGTGTCACTGTAACACACAGGTGTTATACAAAACTCCAGAATTTCCATATTTCACCTTATCATCTAATCATTAAGTCCTTCATGAGGGTTTGATGCTCTAGTACAGGGCTCAACAACTGAAGGACAGAGGGAAATGAACCAATATATAAAAGTGTATCAGAGCTGATAAAATCTCCACAAGAACTTGTGTAGCTCACTCGTCTTATTTATAGGCATAAACACTAATGTAGGAAACTATTGGACCTTTTGAAGAAAGCATTTGATGTCATTTGACCTCTGGTACCACTGGTGTAGGACGGTTTTGGAGGGTTACTGGATTTGGGGTTAGAAAACTTTGTTCCTCTACTACAGCCGAGAATCTCTACTTAGGTGTATTGAAACTATATGATTTCTAGTTTCATGGCCACAATTTATTTGTTATCCTAAAATTTCATATTCAGGAGTAAATTGTGATCTTTTTATTCATTCATCTTCAGTAGGTATTTTATGCTGGGCATCATGGTGGTGGACCTGGGGTCTGTCCTGAGAACACAAAAAATGTGTAGATGTGATGGCTGTTCACCAGAGGGCAACATTCTCTCTCTCACACACACTTGCACATTAATACACACATGGGGCGATTTATTGTCATGGATCCGCCTGCTGGCACATTTTCAGAGGTAACAGGAAACCAGAGAGCCTGAAGAAAACCCACAAGGATGCAGAAACTCAGCAAAGACCCGAGTTCAGGATCAAACCGGAGCCGTATGGTGTCGACGTCTCCTGTTGTGCCACAACATCACTCTATATAGACTGTTATTATCAGTAGTATATCATATATGATGCAATCCTCCGCACTTACACATTTACAGATCAAGACAAAGCCAATGAAGGAGAAACATTCTGTACGTTTACATCCGGTGAATCCCAGAACTCCCCAAGGATCGCTGTTGGGCTCTCGAACAGTATCCCAACCCTCGACTAGCTTAGATCGTTTTTGTACTCAATTATAAGCTGCTTTGGAGGATAGAAGGAAAGGAGGAAAGCAAGCAGCAGGAGAAATGTGTAATGCAAAGAGAAAATAACAGATGACTCCTGAACATGCAATTAGAACAAATAAGATAGATATCAGGATTTAACCGATAAACTTGGCTTGCTTATTACGTCTCGCTAGCCTACTACCCGTAGCATTGCTGTTTAAACTGATATATATGCATACTCTGTTCATTAATCCTGTTCACTGTGCTTGGCTCGTGTTCAGATGTCTTTTTATATTCAAAGTACGGCAGTGGAATGTAATTTTAAATTCCCTACAAGTACTCTCTCTAACGCTGGCATCACTTGGTAATCTATTTACAGCCTTAATCCACTTTACGTATTTGGCCAAGATATACTAATGGCAGACATCACAGATCAGAAGTCTATGTAACCCATTATAACAACTCTTTTATATTGTTTACGCACGACAGTCTCGGGCTCTAATTGCCCGAGTTTGCTTCATATAAGACGCTTGCTGGCTTGATTTGATTTAGAAAGAGGGGAGGGAGAGCGACAGTAAATGCTGTCGTATCCTAAGCGCATATGACAGCGTAATGCATAACAGTGATTTGGGTGTCAGCGTGAAAGCAGGATTTGAGTGATTCCCGCATTAGTTGGGCTTATGAGTTCCTTAAGTTTGGAAGTTGGAGACTCTTCCCCGGCGCTCATCAGTCTTTACTTTCATCCAAACAACACGAAAGGCGTGAAATCAAATCTGCGGATAGGAAAGAATGATCGCTTCTATCCCACACTCTGTGTGAGAAAGAGAGAGAGAGAGAGAGAGAGAGAGAGAGAGAGTTAGTTTGAGTTAGTGTGTGGCGGCTCCGGGAGTGGAGATAAGTGTATCATTTATGTCGAGTTAAGGTTTTGCCTGTAGCATTCGCTGTAGGGCCTCTACTTTGTCACAGGAGCCCCACACACACACACACACACACACACACTCATACACACTAATACTGTACACACACAGACTTCTGCTAATGCTTTCTGGATGCATGTTGCGTGGTTCTTTGTGCGTTATCTGCGTGTAGGACACACACAGACACGGCGTCTGTGCTCTGCTAAAATTACTCGAAATTACAGTAGATACAGTAAGCAGCGGCGGCTAAACGATTGAATCATTACTGGCGATGGGAGGCTCGCTCGCCTCGGGCATATTGCTCGCATAGATCAGGCTGCGTGAGGCTCATCTGCATCCGTCACACATAACCGAGTTTGCGGCACTGCCGCCGAGACGGAGAGAGCTTTCGCAGGAGATTCTGGCTGCCGATATTACAGACGGAATAAAACCTGTCAGAAAGTACAGCCTTAAATAGGACAGACTATTGCATGAATAATAAAAAAAAAAAGTTCAATGAGTGAATTTTGAATGCAGAAAATACAAACCGCTAGAAAACATCAATGTTAAAAAAAAAGAGAGAGATTGGAAAAAAAAAGGAAAGCACTGCACCGACAGCTACAGACTTACACTGGGGTGAGCGAGTGTGTCGCTGCTACTGTACTTGATCACAGTGGGCAGAGCGATGACTTCCTCCTTCACAGTGAGAGCGACACCAGTCCCCGCCTCCTGGGTTTCCACAGATTCAGCTCCCTGTGAACAATTTGGACTGTTTAGAAATATATTAGATTTATATTTGACCTAAACACTGACACACAACACTAAACACTGTTAAGACGTTGTTAATGGTCCTTAACCCTCAATTGCTCAGTTGTATAAAAAAAATACATGGTAAAAATGTAAGTAACTCTGGATAAAGGCGTCTGCTAAAAGCTGTAAATGTAAATGAAATAAAAATGCATTATGTATGATACTCCAGGTGAACATTAAACTACGGTGTGTTTTGGTGTTCGTCCACATGATGGCAGCGTCTGCACGGCGAGGACCAGCCTGGAGAAAAGTTCATACACCTTTACACCTTCAGTCACCTTGTGCACGTGAACGTGTTTAGTATAATCTCACGTGCTGTAAAGATTAATACGCCGTTGTGGAAAATATGAAAGATTTCCTTTGATGAAAGGTCACTGAAGTACTGACCACTGAACTGCTATGGGAATGAACATCCCTGATGCGACAGTCTTTCTGCATGTGCTTTTTGGAGAAATAACCAGATCAGCTCTCTGTCCTGCTCTAATCTATCACTCCGGAGATCAGAGAGTGTTGGCTTTTTATCTAATTTGTAATGTGAACGTGAGCTTTTGGTTGCGAGCGACTTCAGCACAGATTTCTGTAGGAGCGGCTCGGACACTTCACCGAGACGCTTTTCAGACCCCGGCTATTGTGCTCAAGGCGGAGCTCAAACGGCACTGAATGGGAATGATTCCGTTTGTCCGCAGACGCGATACGGGCCGGCGAGCGGCAAATCTAATCACGACGATGAGGAAGGAGATGGGAGGCAAATGAAAAGTGAGAGAAAGAGAGAGGAAGGGGAAAGACAGTGGGAGAAGGAGGAAGAGAATGGCGCACCTTGCCGGCGTCCCGGGATGATTTGAAAGCCTGAGGAACAAAAGAGTCACTCTCGATGGCCTCGATCTCCTTTATCCTCCTCACCTGCTCGGCCAGAGAGACCTCCTCCTCTGCAAAGGGGAGAGAAAAAAAGGCAGACGGCGGAGAGGAGGTCAAACTAACGAGGACAGCAGGGAAAAAGCACTGGGGACAAGTTGATAAATGACGTCTTCTCCTGTACCAGTAACATATATGAACACACATAAGAAAACAAATACACTCAAAATAAGTCGTTTAACTTAAATAAACAACACACACACACACACACACACATATGTATATATAAAACTCAAAACAGCAGGATTAGTTACTTGAAGATAACAATTTTAATACCCGTCACCTGTCAGATGATGTGACAATCCATACACACACCATATTCCATATATTCTCCATCTATCTATCTATCTATCTATCCATCTGCCTATCAGTCTATCTGTCTATCCGTCTAACCATCTGTCTGTCAGTCTGTCTGTCCATCCATCTACAGTATCTATCTATGGTTAACATGTTGAACTACAGGTTAGAATGTTGTGAGTTCGAATCCCAGGTCCACCACACTACCACTGCTGGGCTCCTGAGCAAGGCCCTTAACCCTTTCTGGATAAGTGTGTCTACCAAGTGCCATAAAACGTAAATCTATCCATCCATCCATCCTGCGTGTCTTTTTCTTCACTGCAGGCTGCACGGTTTTAATAAATCTACCGACTTTAATCCTATCGCTGGACGAAAGTGGATCAAATGTAAAGAAGTAGGAATATACTCAGCGTGATCTCTCGCCACACGCACACACACACACACACACACACACACCGACTGTTCTTTTCACACATGTACGTCCTCGCTGGCATGTTAATGAGACGAATTAATTCCACACATTAACTATGACTGTCACAACACATCTTCCTGCTCTGCTTGTTTAATGAATAAATGAATATTTGCTTTGGCTTTTATGACTTTAGCAGCAGCAGCGGAAGCAGTAGGTAAAAAAAAACAACACTGGCTGCCATAAACACACCACTTACACAACACACTGATTACCTGAACACAGAGACACGCCATCAATATTTTCTGGGATCATTCTGAGTTCTGAGCACCACGTAATAACATTCATATAGTAATTAAGGTTACAGTTTTTTTTCTGCTAATGGCAGCAGACCTGCATTTTTATGCTTTGTTTTATCTTAGACTTGTTCAGCTTTTATGGATTTTATTTAGTTACTTACTCTTTCTTTTTTTAATATACACACCAGACTGTTGAAACAGGTTAACATAACGAGCGTAGCGTGAGCAGAACGACACACAAAAGGGAAAAGAAGCGGAAAATATATTAATAGGATATAAAATATAAAATTCAGTAAATCAGTAAAAACTAGAGATTTTTATTTTAGTAAGACTTTAAAATTATTTAGTGTTTAAAATGATATATTAAGAGTGAAACACTGCTCAAACACTATCGGAACTATGACAGATTACAGGCATAAATACAAATGAAATCCTACTTTATATACGTATCTGTAACTAGTACTAAAGTCATGTTAGATGGATTGATGAAAAAATGATGAAAAAAAAAAAAATTCAGAATATTTCCGATTCAGAAATTTAGTTTACAAAAATTCAAACATTTAAAATTATAATGTGAGTTTATCATTAAAAACAGTTAATGAATTCTTAATCTTGAAACTTAAACGTTACTTGCGTTACTTCAAAAAACAAAAATTCTGTATTTATTTGTCTTAAATTATTCTGATTTGGAGAAAAAAAAAGAAATCTGTATTGAACCAAATTTTTATAGTGTACAAAAATTCACATCCGTTTCCAAAAAGTTAAAAAGTTTGTTCTGAATGTAATGTAAATGTAAAATTATATGCAGATTTACACACATTTAAACAACACACACACACACACAACTGTCAGACAGCTACTTCTGAATGTTCAGTATTGATGCTGTGTGTGTGTGTGTGTGGGTGTGTGTGTTTGGGTGTGTGTGTGTGTGTGTGGGTTTGTGTGTGTGTGTAAGAGAGAGAGAAAAAAGTCTTGTAAAACATTGCTCCATTCTTCTAGAGTCAAACAACAAAACAAACACAACCGGTGCTCAGACACAAAAAAAAAAGAGCAGCCACAATATCCTTCTGCACCCTGTCCTTCACATGACAGCAGTCCTGTGCCCGATGGCCCTCAATCACCCCTGATATTAATCCCAAATGTGTGTGTGTGTGTGCGTGTGTGTGTGTGTATAGAGTGTCTTAATAACTGATACACCAACACCAAGAAACACACACCGAGCCTGTGCGCATCAGTGACAACCTATCCTCGGCCCGGGATTCTATAAAAGCCTCATGCTTTTTGACAGACACATTATTGGTAGATAAAATGACTTCCATATGCTGTTTGTCAGATGTCAGTAGGGAAAGATATGTATTTCATAGGAAAATCAAAAATAATGGACTCTGTGAGAAAGGGCCGGGCGAGACGCAGACAGCTGGAAATCGATAACGCTGCTGGAGAAAGGCCACCGCCAGCCGCCGTCAGCGCAAAGCCAGGTCAAAGTTGATATTTAATATCGACACGTTATCCAAGATGTTCATCCAGAGCGCCGAGTCCGTCGTCACCACGTTACGCGCGTCGCCAAAAAAGAACGTAAAGTAGACGGAGATCCAGGAAGAGGACAGAGAGTGAGAATACAATTAAAAACCGTTAGACGGTTCAGATGGACGGGTCGTGTACACATATCCATACACACAAAGATTTCTTCTTTAAAACCTATCCTGAGGTTTTGTGAATTCCATTTCCAGGGTGTAACACCACTGTGGGTTTTGGACAAGCTTCCAGGCATGTATAAATGTTAAAACAAGCATAAATAATTAAAGCAGCTAAAGGCAAACTGGCCCAAACAGTCCGAGGAGACATCAAACTCAATAAATGATTGTAGGCTCTAAAGAAGCTCTTTGTCTTTCTTACAGACAGAAAAAGAGAAGGAGAAAGCTGCAGGCAAACTCGGCCCATCTTTCCAATGAGGAATCTGCAATCAGGAAACGATGGCGATCTTCGTCTTTTTCGTACCAGGAAAGAAACAGGAAGCTCAGCGTCGCTTTTCCAGCAGAGGGAGGTGTTGAACAGCGGAACGTCTCATGACCGTCCTCGAGTTCCTCCATGTTTTTACATCAAAAAGTGAAGCACTGATTCCAGCTGGTAAGGGAAGAAACTTTACCAGAAAGATAGATAAACAAACAAACAAACAAACAAATAAATAAATAAGAAATATTTCTTTCTATCTTTTGTTATTTTAACACTTAAAGTTAATCTTAGGGACGAAATCACAAAGCGCACGACACAATGGAGCACAAACTCATCTATAAACAGCGTAACACGAGGAACTAAAGTGGTCTTGCCTTCACCGTACGTTCCTCAGACCCGGTCGTATCCGAGGTGAAGTCACGGAGCACGGAATGTTGTGTGTAACAGTCGTTCCTTAGACGTTGCTCTGTAAACCCACACGATTAGGTTACTGCTGTAAATCCCTTCGAGCTTCTTCTATCCGTGAGCAGTGTCGTCATTCAGTATGATAAAATATTAATACTTCACTGTTTACTTATGAGCTTTATGTTCATTCCAGGACATTTATTTATTCCCGATGTCCGTGTCATACCTTCTACGTCTGTACGCTGGAGCGATTTATAATCCTCACGTCTCCTGTTGCCTCGTGTTTGCTCATTAGTGATCCGAATCTACACCAGTAACACGTGAGCCAGGGGCAGAAGATAGAAAAAGGGGAAAAAATAAAATATAGAAGACACTTTTGGTGCGTCTGAATAATTCTCCTAATTGAACGCGTTAGCGCCGCAAACGCAATTATGGCGGATCTCGTTGGTGCTGCCAAACAAACAAACATACAAACAAACAAACAAATAAATAAATAAGTGCCCGTCATCAGGCGGTTGGTTACAAAATGTCTGAAAATTCAAAAGGGCTTTAGAATGTCATGAACTTCAATTAGTTGAAGAGAAAGACAGTAGACACACACACACAATAATAATAATACAGTGGATGTGGAAGGAGAAGAAGTACTCAACCCTAAGACCTGTGTGTTGCTTCTCCAACCTGGTTTTTTAAACAGAATTGTACACTAACACGCGCACACACACATACACACACATACACACACACACACACACACACACACACACACACAGATAAGTGGCTAAGTCTCCTGCCCTCTCCTCTACCCTCTCCTCACCAGGCACAGATATGTAATTCAACGCTCAATTGAGCCCCTCCTGTCTCTGTGGAGAATCTTTTTGCCTGCTAATTGATAGAAATTAAGCCATTAATCAAGCCACCGGCCCATCATTCAAGCCGGAGAAGATGAATACAAACTTTCATAACAACCACCTTCCCCATTTTGGGCCTCATTAGCATTAATTTTTAATGCAATTATGCTATTCTTTTACGCTGAGCTCATAAATTACGGCTCTTTTGTTGCCGGCTGGCCTTGTAAAAGCCCGAGTGAGGCTTTGTAGTCTGAGCTTTAAGGCAATTACTGGCTTCTTCGCTCTTTTATCCCGCTGCATTTCCAATAACCTTCCATCTAATGATTTATCCCGGCGAGCCCCCGACACCCACCCAGAGCTTGACTTCTCCCATTAGCACCCGTCTTATTTATCTGTTGCAATCTGGAGTCTAAATAAAGACTGTGTCCACTTCTGATGGAGAGTGTGTGGTGGAGGCTTTGGGGAATCGGAGTAGAGAGGAAGAAAACAGCAGCCTTGATTTCAGCTTCAGGCCTTCGGGCAGAACTCAGAAGTGAAATGAAGTTTGGAAGTGAGCTTCCTATTATGTACATAACGCTAGAAATCGAATAATGTTAAACTTTCCTTTTTTTTTTCTTAAATGTGTGCTGTTATCAGATTAAATCTTTCCAGCTTTAGCAGATTACGCTAGCTACGAAAATCGATAGAATTAAAACGGATATTAAACACACGGACTGTACGATGTACGACGGCAGAATCTCGACTCCCTGGAATATATTTTGTAGGCTCGCGGTTTTGTGAGATGACGAGGTGGCTTTAAACGGTGCAAAGCGAATGAAAAAGGGATCGGACCCGGAGGAAGGTAATGGTTTTTGACTGCATTGATTAGGCGAGCTGGCAGCTTCCGATGGTATCCCTGAAAATGCATCAAGTGCGTAATGAGCAGCTATTAGGGCCATCGATTTGCTGATTTCAATTGATAGCTACCAGGCCAAAGCGGCACGTCAATATTTGCATAACTAATACCCTGCTGCTGGCGGCCTTGACAAATGAGATCTCAACGGAGAGAGAGACAGAGAGAACGAGAGAGAAAGTATGTGACTTTATGAGGCCTGAGCGACAAAACCACGTCTGAATGATGATCACACACACAAAACTGTCTCACACACAGCTGACAGCAGCCATCAGTGGTCCTGATTTGGCGTGTGCTGTGATGTAGAATACCCTCCTCCTCCTCCCCTCCACCGTTTAGCGTAGGGTCACAGACGAGGACACGGTGGCAGCTCGTGCCAGATGTCACTCGGGTCCCCAGAGAGTAAGAGCTGAACACAATGATATGAATGATGCAGGTTTGTGTATGCGTGCTGGTGTCCACCGAGGTGAACATCAATGTGCAACACGTGCAAGTTCTCCGTAGCAGGACTGCTTTAATCTACATTACGTTTCCTTATTGTTCAAAGCAAAAACGACGCAAACGGGTTCATGACCCGAAGCAGGCCTCGCACACGCCGACTGCACACGCCGACTGGTCCGTGCTCCGTCAGGGACGTGAATCAGGGTTACGGGACATAAAGAAATAAACAACCAAACTAATCAATGTTTGCTGTTAGATTGCCAAATGATGAAAAAAATCATCTTTAGGGCTTAATTTACAAATACTGTGGACCGAAGAATCCATGAGCTGCTTATTACTGTTCTTTTTATTATTAATGTAAGTGAGTTTCGAGTAAACGAGTTTCTGCTTTCTGTGTTTTTATGCAAAGTGCAAACAAAAAAAAGGGGGTCAAAATTCTTGTCCATGACAGGATTTCCGGATAGGATTTTTTTAGAAAAATGCAAATTGCTTTTCTGGCAGATGGCCGCAGATATTTTATAGTCGGGTTCCTATAAAGATCTCATGATGTTCAGGAAAATAAATTCAAAGATACCAAACCCCCGTCCTGGGAACACATTTACTATATCAACACTATATGTGTAAAGTCATATTTTACTTATGCTTTTACATACACACACACACACACACACACACACACACACACACATTTCTGACACTGCACATAAGCTAACAGCTCGAAGAAAAAGATAATAAATATTCCTTTGTTTATTAAAAGTGTTCATGGTGGATTGCAAGTGTCACTAGTTTAAGGCACCAGATGCCAGAAGTTTTGTGGATTGGTGTTTTGCAGTGTTTTAAAACACCAGTGTGAAGTTTTCACAGTGTAAAGAAACCGAAGCAGAACTTCTAAACCTCTCTTACTTTTTAATGCAACACTCCAAGTACACTTTTTAAAAAAAATTTTTTATTTAAACCATTGATTGACAGAATTTTACTATTGCCCTTCATATGACTCCTGGAGTCTGTACAATACACAGGGAGCGTTTATACACACACACACACAGACACACACACACACACACTCACATACACACACACACAAACACACCAGGAGTGCTCGGGGTAACCTGCTCTCGAGTAGGCTGAGTTTTATGGCATGACACAATCTTTTATCAAATGGCAGCACGGAGCGAGTGGGAACGTTTACTGGACATAGAAATTAAATTTAAAAATGAAACGATCTCAGAATCATGTGGCACGGGGGCCGAACTTACTGCTGAATTATACTAGCTGTTAAGGGAAAGAAAAAACAACTTTACAACAAAATCCAAGTCTATCAAAGATAAATAAATAAATAAATAAATAAATAAATATGAAGAAAAAGTACATTTCTATGCTAAACACTGACCAAAGCCCTGCCTTCTTTTTTCTCTAATGCCTTACAAGCCCAAGGTTCATAAATTCACACGTTATCCAGATAAATGCAGCGTAAAATGAAAGAAAAAAGAGACGGCGGGAGGAAAAAAGTTTACAGGTTTTGAAATGCTAAGGTTGATGCATAAATTTTGGCACCTCTGTGTTTGACCTGATCTACGGATCTCTGGATCCAAGGCTCCGAAAGCAGCCAAAATATTATTCCACATTTAAATATTGTGGCTTATTTTACTTATATTAGTATTTAAATAATTTGACCAGCGAGCCTGAGGTGGCACTTTAAACTGAATGTTTTGTGTCTTAGACAGAGACATGGCTAATAAAGTCCAGCTGTAGACGGCCTTACGTACCTGCAGTGCATCACAGCAACGGGCTCCTGATTCAAACTGTCGTGTGTGTGTGTGAGTGAGTGTGTGTGTGTGTATGTGTGTGTGTGTGTGTGTGTGTGTGTGTGAATCCTTCTAAAATCCCTTAATAGCCCTGCAACTTGCTTCTTGCTCTTTGAATGGTTATACATCTAGAAAAGGCCTTTTTCCTTCCTCGTGCTCTTGTAACGCAATACATTAACAATATTAACTGATATTCAGTAACAAAGCAACTGCAATAACAGCAGATTGATCAGACATCCAGACTCACACACATACATTTAGACCGATATATTTGCTAGTTAAACTAATATAGTGCTTCTGGACTGCACGGTACTGACCTGCCGTAATGCTCTGCTCAGTCAGACGTCATATAAAAGATGCATTAAGGCTCCTTTCAAAAAAAAAAAGCAAGGGGAAGACAGAAAGGAAAAGGAAAAGGAAAGCGAGAGATTAAATGAATGAGGAGGGAAAAGTGCACAGCTCTGGGTTTTCAGCTCGGTAGCTGTTTCATAAATAACTCTGCAATTAGAGAAACACTACAGCAACTAATTACTTAATTGGAGCGGGACGTTAAAATAAGAATGAGGTCATCGGGTTTTGGGGAAACGGTCAGTTACACGCCGTCACTCCTCCTGCTCTGCTTTAACACAACAAATGTAAGGAGAGGAAAACCTACAGAAACACATAACGTGACTATTTCGCTTTTGATCCATGCTTCAAATCTATATCTGAAGACGTTACTGACAGGCGGAGAAGCACACGGCCTCGACGGTTTGAATAAAACAGAGTAGCGGCTCCGGGAACTCCGGTCTGCATAATAATAATAATAATAATAACAATAATAATAAAATAATAATAATAAAAAGTAAACAAATAAATCTTTTTAAACGTGTTTGTGTTGTTGAAAATCTACGGAGGAACAACCGTAAGAATTGTAGATATGTTTGTCTGATACAGATCAGAGCTCGGTCTGATATTACAGAAACAATGACGCTCGGTTTGCCAATATGTTATTTACTGTATTCGTGAAAAGACTACAGCAGGTACAAGTTATGTAATCTGTATTTTCTTAAAAATAAAGCACCGGGATTAGTCTGACGTGACACTGTGGTTCCTCCAAAAAGGTGAAAAGTGCAATAAGAGCAAAAGCTAAAACCTCTCGCTGAGTGACATTTAACATGTGCATGCTGTGGTTACCCGCTGAGTGACCCCTCACCCCAGTGTGTCCTAAATGTGATACCCAATCACAGAGACTGCCCACCTTCTCTTGTGTGTGTGTGTGTGTGTGTGTGTGTGTTTAGGACCACCGGCCACTTCTTGATGAGGTGAGAATGAGCCCACCACCCACATACGCCTCATAACAGTGAGCCCTTTGGAACTGCTCTTGCTCCCAGACCATAAATACAAGCGGTCCCTCAGAAAGCCTTACACACATTCTCACATAGCCGTTTATGCGACTGCAGCAGCCCCCGCCGCCTGGGCACGATTTCTGTCTGAGAGTAAAACTTTAACCAGTAACCCAAGGCGTGTGTGACAGAACACGCATGTTGTGTCTCACTTTCGGTCACTCGAGTCGCTGTACAGGATCAGACGCTCCGGTGAGCGTCACGCATTTATTCACACGTCGTGCGTGTAGAAGCTGCAACAGCGCCGACTACTGCGAGAGTCCAGGTTTGATGTTTTCATATTACTCCAACTCTCATCACTGTGGGTTGCCAGATTCTCACTGTGTACGTTTTTGCATTTTTTCTGTGGCACAAGCGCATGGACGTGCTTTTGTGAAATGAAAAGATTCCATTTGGTATATAGATATGTTTATATATATAGATGTTTGAATGCAACATGTGCCTCAGTGGTGCTACATGCACCAATGCTACCTGACTAGTTTAGATGGATGCTCTTAGCTTTTGCATGAAAACAAGCTGCATCACACTGATGCTTTGCCTTGCACGAATTGTCCACACTAAAATAATCTGTACCTCGTCTAGGCTGTCAATCGTCTGATCTGTTTTAACAGTTTGTCTGAAACAAGCTCTTCACCTCCACAGGTATCAAGACAAGCTACGAAAAGCGTTGCAGCACACATCGGCTCATTCTGATCACCTACGGCGTTCACGCCAGGTCGTGTGAGGTTATGTTGCTCTTCTGCTCACACAAGGAGAAAGTGAGAAAGTGTGTAAATGTGTGTGTGTGTGTTGTGGGGTATTAATCACCCACCATGTCTTTCCAAAAGAAGGTAGGCCAAAGGTTTAACTTTAAATTTGTGGTGATGAAAAATCAATAAAAAGGTAATTGCTTGGCTTATCACTGTGCTGGGGAACAAATTGGGAGGAGAGGAGAGGACAAGCGCTGTGTGGATTTGGTCACAGCACAATGGGTTTTTTTTTTCCTCCCCTTTCCTTCCTAGGTTCAGTGAGCCAGGAGCAGGAAAAGGTCCCCGCGTGATAATTAAATCTTCCCGCACTGATTTTCCGCCAAATTTATTTCCCCTGGGTCCCCAACTCTGATTCAGTGCTTACAGGCCAGGCATAACTAATCGCTTCAGTGTGGGGGCCCGTGGACAGGCACAGGGGACGCAGACATTCCAGTTACAACAGGACGATATGTGGCGGCGTCGCAAGGACAAAACTAGCCTGGTAATAAATGATAAAAAATGAGTTTCAAGACTAATTAGTGTGATGGTTTAAACAAATGGTTTGGAAAAACAAACAAACAAACAAAAATCAAGACGTGTCCAAAAACATGCTGCTTTAGTAACAGAGGCTTATGATCACCAATTAGCGACAAATAAAAATTAATTTTAATTGAAAACCTCATGTTGTTGCCTGTATGGTTCAGACCATGATGCTAATTTCAAAATACGTACTTTTGTTTGTGTACAAACGGCATCATTTAGGAAGAGTGTTTGTTTTTATCAGGAAACATTAAAGATTATTAGGAGAACTGACTTCTCATGGAAAGTCACATTTGGCTAACAAGTCATAGTAACATACAGTATGATCTGCCGAGGCGTTCGGATGAGAACGTCCTATACGAGGACATAATAAAAGGCTGGAAATGAACCTGCGGATGGATGGAAGCTGTCGCTGAACTGCAGGCTAATGGCTAACAATGCTGCCAGTTGAACGAAATGGGAAATCAATATGAGCAGATTTCTTTTAAATAAAACATCACCTGCGATGCTTTCCTTTTCTATTCCAACATAACAACGTCATCACGGGTGACCGGCAGAGCGTGAGGCCGTTCACTACAGACTGTTATAGACTGCCAGCCGTGTAAAGGTAGTTTAATCGCTCTATACGTCATCTGAGCTGAACAGGTAGCGGCGCTGAGAAATCTCCAAACAAATCTTCAGACCTTTTATGACCAAACATCTCTTTGTACGCTGACTTCTGCTAAGTGACGAGGCAGATGGAGAAAAGTGACGTTTACCAGGTGCCGCATTTCGCCGCTTGTCCTTCACATGGCGGTGGGAGTCGCGGTAATTAAAACACTGAAAGCAAAGTGAGGCCCTTTGCACCCCAGGCTTTAGTCGCGGGGTCACCCGCCTGTAGATTCCAATTTGTGCCCCATTTGTATTCATGACGGGAGCGTGCTAAATATTTAACAGCAGTCCACTTGGCGTCGGCTTTTGCGTCCTCGGGCTTGGAGGTCAAATAATTTGATTATTGTGCAGATTAACATGTCCACTGCCTTTCGCCAACCCACATACGAAGCACTGCAGGTTTTGTGCAATTAAATGATATCGACTCAAAACAAGCTGCGTTAATTAATTAATAATCGTTTGTATTTTTTTTTGCCAAGTTTTCCTTCAAAAAAAAAAAAGAAATGAAAGGGCTTCAACAGTTTGCAGTTAAAATGAAGAAGGAGGAGGCAATTATTATGAAAAAAAAAAAAAATTTGCATACCGCAAATGAATAAAAATACTGGCAAAGCTAACACAGAAATCTCTAATTAAAGCTACGGTGGGGAATTTGATTACATTTATAGCTATACATCTTCCCAGTGACAAACAGACCGGGTGCTCGGAATATCTTTCTCTCTTTTTTTGCTTGGTAGGAAGAGCTTCATGATCGACAACAAGGCTTGTTAGAGAGAGACAGGGTGTTAATAGGTACAGGGGGCGGGAGAGGAGACTGTGTGTGTGTGTGTGTGTGTTGAAGGTTGAGGGGCAAATCCCTTGTGAATATTTTAATGACCAGATAATTCTGGAACACAGGCACACAGAGACAGTTACACACCGGCGCCCGTGACCCGGCCGACACGCAGCGTAATTAAGAAACAGTTTTCCCCTTTTGCAAGGCAAAAGAGCAGGCCACAGTATATCTGGCTCTAATGATATGGGTTAAAAGCTATTATACGCCTCATTAAAATATATGATCTCACGATTAGAACGTGATGGGGACAGGCTCATGTCTTATTCTAACTCTTGACAACATTTAGCACTGGCCACAAACAAGGCTAAGACGACCGAAGACCAAAGACAAGTGTGTGATTTGTGTGCGCATATATATATATATATATATATATATATATTTTTTTTTTTTTCCCAACACCAATTCAATATGTAAAGGTCGTCTCATTACTTCTGAGAGCGGAGACACAGGGCCTTTACAGTTTGACATTAATCTCTATACTGACTATGTGATGAAGAAACAGTTTAACTGGGTTTATTACGCATAACATGATCGGTTAAAAAATCTAAGCAGAATATAGATGGATGATGTGAAGAGCTACAGCTGTAAACACAATGCTACTGAAATCATATGGACTGTCCTGTGTTCATCCCAAAAAACCTTTCCTTTAGGTTATATACAGCAGAACAAGTGTAATAATCTATAATCTCACTACCCGAGGTCAGCCTTTCGAGTCGTGTTACTCGAGACGTCTTTGTGTTTTCTCAGGAGGTTTTTCCTGGCCAGTTTCACCTCTGTTGTACGAATAAAAGTGAATTAAGCACAAAACGACTGCACAAAAACAAACCAAATAGTAAATGGAAGTTATGAAAGCTTCAAAATTTCCCCACATTCCTGCACAGGCTCTGTTGCTACACCAAAGCCATCAGCTTTAAAACTAAATTTGCCAAAAGTTATTGATTAAAACCTAGAGAGAAGAACAAACAAGCACTCGGCGCCGCTTCTACGTTTGCAGGTTTTGATTTCCGAGTGCGGCGCGGCCTTTGACGCCGAGGCTAAAATCCCTTTCAAGCTCCAATAGAAAGTAGTTATGTTTAAACGACGAGCAGAAGGTGAAGTATTGATCTTCGCTGCGAGAAGTGGCCTCCTTGTTGAGAAAAGGTCAAAGCACGAAGCGCTGTTCTAATAGCGCAAACATTTTCACACTTGCAAGAATCAAACGCGTCTTTTTTCGATCCGTGGCTGTCCGACAGAAGCGTTCTCAGAGGAGTGGGAGGCGCGCTTTCCTCTCATTTTGTTCATTTCCACAGCTTGGCTGCAACTTTCTTGTTGTGTTGAACTCTCCCAGCCCCTGAGGGATGAGTGGGTAGACCCTGTTGGACCGGAAGAACATAATGTCCGAACGGTTTTGAAACTTCCAGGTCGTTGGAAGTGGAGGCTGCGTGTCGCTTTGATGAGGCACTATTTCTGTCCTTGATAAAGGTGAGGGAATGGGTGAGCCTTCCAGCGCTAAGCAGGATGAATGCATTGTTCTTAAAAAAGGAAGAGAAATGAAAGAGCACCGAGCAGAGGAGTAGGAAGGAAGTCGATTCATTCCAAAAGACGATTACAGCGTGAACTTTGCTTAAGAAACCTGCATGACTGGGAACCTTGCTCTGTAGCCTCCGGCTAAACGCTTATTTAACAGTTTGGTAATGTTTCAACTAATAAAGAGGAGAAGAGAAACACAGAGCTCGCTGTAGTGTGGTGTTCGTTTCATCTAATAGAAACAGCGATCCAATCTGATAAACATACATTACAAATAGAATTAACAAGCGATAATATCACAAACCCTCCCGATTATACTAATAAATTCTGATGTTATTCAAGGAGCAAGAAGAAGAAGAAGCTATTATCACATACAGCAGGGATCCTGATGAAGAGATTTATCGCAATAGACTTTCATTACTACAGTACGACGGCTGTGGTGAACATGCGAAGTTTTAGAAACTGAGAAAGCAGGAAGTTATAATATTATATTAAACTTTCTCACAATTCTCAAAAGGCATCAGATCTTTTATCTCAGGCTTAAGAACTTGGAACAAACAGATAATTTGACCCACTGGTTGATTTATTACAGAACAAACTAAACTCTGCTCACACGTCTAAGGTGCTGCTAAAAGCTTATTCCTTCTAGTATAATATTAACAAATAACGCTACGCTTAAGTCATGATAAGTGTCAGTCAAAGCATTCAAGAGTGATCACCTGGAGTTCTTCTGTTCACCTGGAGTTCTTCTGTCCTGTTCCAACACTCCTCACCTCTGGGAATATGTAAGGTCACGTAAGCAATACTGAATAAGTCATCATTCATGTTGGATAGTCCTAAAAATGCCACTGGATTTTGAGTTGAACTTTTTGTATTGTTTGTTATACTGGAAAGCACAATGCTACACCTACATGTAAAGCACGGTGGAGGGTGTCTAATAGTGTATAATAGTCATATTAATAATTGTGCTTTAGTTCTGCTTTCAACATTTGAAATGTTTATTGTGAAGTCAGCTTCAGAACTGCACCTCATGTTAAGTCACAGGACAGCGAGGAACACCCACTTTCACATACATGAGCTCACGGATGCCCTGATTGGCTGTTGTTGCTACTGTATGACAGGGAGGGAAGAGAGACAGTAAGCCATCATTCATCAACAGAACACGACCAATGACACGCTACGCTCTCGTCACCGGCTGCGGCATCGTCGGGATTCGAACTTTGCTTTCCTGACCAGGCGGTGAACGTGTTTGTGTTCCTCGTTCTGAAAAATGTAACTCATCTCTAAGTGGGCAAGAAGATGACGACAAAGCGATTAAGGAGAAAAGACCGCAATCTAGATGTGGATGGAAAGAAAAATGTGTAAGAAAAAGGGTCCTGATAATTGTGTACATTTCCTCCCTTTTTTCTCTTATCAGTAGACAAACCTAACTAATTCAGCTAGGCATAAAATGTGATATTTTAGTGATATTTAGACACTATTTAGTGTTTATTTACACACACTGTCACCCAGAAGGTGATTCTGGAGGTTGTCTTTGAGTCCTGGTCTCCTCGGGGAGGTTCTCTGAGCCACGCTTGCCTCTGGCTTGCTTGTTAAGGATCGTTAAGCATTTAGATTTCAGTAAAGCTGCATTGTGATGATGTTTACTGTTAAATGTTCTGTACAAGTAAAAGAAAAGAACAAGATGGAAAGCTCCATGCTTTCTGTATGTATGTTCCTAAATAAACACCCTGCTGCCAGCTTGCATGAATTACCAAAAGGACTGAAGAGCATTCACTAGTTGTGCTGAATGCAACAACATGTCTATAGCTGTCTACATGCATACAAAAAAAGACACGCTGCCAGCTCCATTGTCTTGCCTGCATCAGCGATTTGAAAGCCTTCACTGGACCGGGTCACAGGGAAATTCGGTGAAAGGCCTTCAGCTCTTTATAGGCTTCTGTGCTATGTTGCTTGGTCAGGAGTTCACACAAAAGGCACCACATGGTTTCTGGCTTTTGCTTTGGGTATAAAAGAAAGGAGATAACACCTGATACAGCATCAGCTAACCAGCAAAGCTCACACAGACTGACAAAGCTCCCTAACTCATTACCACCATGGCCAGGGTAAGCTCTATTGCTTAAACTACAACAACAACAAAAAAATACTTTTTTTTTTTTTAAATGCATGAATTTATTGGTTATTAATCACCGTTATGACTTTGCCCAAACAGGTCGTCTTCTATGAGGACAGGAACTTCATGGGCCGCTCCTACGAGTGCAGCAGTGACTGTTCCGACATGTCCTCCTACCTGAGCCGCTGCCACTCGTGCAAGGTGGAGAGTGGCTGCTGGATGGTGTACGATCGGCCCAACTTCATGGGAAACCAGTACTTCATCAGGAGGGGCGAGTACCCTGACTACATGAGCATGTGGGGCTGGGGCAACAACTGCATCAGGTCCTGCCGCATGATCCCCATGGTACGCTAATAACATTATACTAATATGTGAATAAAATATTAGCTACGCATAATTTACTTAAACGAATTGTATCTTCCACAAAACAGTACAGGGGCAACTACAGGATGAGGATCTATGAGAGGGAGAATTACATGGGGCAGATGATGGAGCTGAGCGACGACTGCGACTCTATCATGGATCGCTACCACTGGTCCGGCGGATGCCACTCGTGCCACGTGATGGACGGCCACTGGCTGATGTACGAGCATCCTCACTACAGAGGCAAGATGTGGTACTTCAGGCCCGGAGAGTACCGCAGCTTCAGGGACTACGGCAACATGAACTTCATGAGCGCCAGACGCATCATGGACTCCTGGTATTAAATAATAAATCCTGGTCTAATCAGTTACACCATGTGAACATCACAAGCAAAGAAATAAATAAAGCAGTAATCAGAACGAAACATTCTGTAAGGTTTTCTCTTTCAGTGTGAATATGTGATGAACATGTTGGCAGGTTTTGTCTCGAACAAGGGGGAAAAAAATGACAAATGCTTCACAAACATTCAGCAGTGCTGTTGCATTCTGGGTATTTTCTTTGAATCAGGAACAGTCACTGGAAAGATATAAGGTACTTATAAAAAATTAAATGAATGCACGACAGGTTGGTGTGATAAAGTGGACTAACTGTTCCCACAGAGAAGCGTCAGAACAAACCGTCGGCCGTCTTCCACATTCATGAGCTCACAGGTGCCTGTGATTGGCTGGAGTCTCCTGTTCTTGGCTAGCGGCGGAGGAAAGAAAGCAACTCCGTCTTAGTCAGAGATCACAGCCTGTTTTCTCACGTAGCTCACAGTGACGGATGGCTGCGTCGTCGTCTGAATTTTAACTTACAACGATAAGACAAAGACTTTTCCTCATCGTCGCCTCAGACGTACGACAACATTGTCGTACTCTGAAACGTTCGTAATGTTCGCCTCTTATTTGTTAGAAATAAACCCGATTTGCAGTACAGTAAAGCAGTTACTCAAACCCCTGTAACATTAACATTACCGAATGCAAGTATTACACGGTTATAAAGAATTTAAGCGTTCCACTGCTGCGAATTACGCTTGCGAGTTATTAGTTTTTGAGTCTCCATAAACTTGTGTTTGTGTAGGCCGTGTTGTGTTATTTTACTCGATGTCCTACAGCAAATAAGCAGACAGAAACAAAATGGATGAAGAGAAACGTCTGCGCTCGATACGTCCCGTGGTAATTCGCAGCGGCGCAAACAAACAGAAAAAAAAAAAGGCACAGTAAAGAAAGGATGATTAATTCAGTTCTTAGCAAAAGGTCAAACTACAGGTCTTTTCCCTCCATATACAGATACAGATAAACAGGATATAGGGGGCTATGAATCAGACATGAATTAATTTCAGCGCCGAATAAACAAGGATCGATATCTGACAACTAAGCACACACTTAGACCCCTATTAGGTCTAATCAGAGATCTGATTAACACCTCGTAGATTGGAGTGAGATTTTCAATCCGAGACGCACACAAGCCGTGCACTTAGACCTCTGGATTATCAGGAAGGCCCTACACACACACACACACACACACACACACACACACACACACACACACACACACACACACACACCTCCATACATATTCAGAAACCTGCACACACCAGAGGTGGATGATAATCAGGCCATCACAGATTTCATTTTCTCATTCAGCGATGCCCTACATCACATCCGGACTTAATTTCATTATGGAATCTGAAGGCTTTTATTGCACCCATCACGTTTTGGTGCTCTCTTGCAAATTGCTCCTGACTTCATTTGAATGTACGTGTGTGTGTGTGTGTGTGTGTGTGATGTGGAATATTTACTATCTGCACAACCCAGCACTTTCTTCTAATAAAATCAGTTTTACGTGTTTATTTCTCATGCGGTTGTGACAGAGCGGTTCTGTGCTGATCGGAAATATTTATCTTCCCCGCTATAATCTACTACTACTATCTTTATCTCTACCGGACGAACGCGTATCCCTTACGACATCCATCAGATAACCCTTAGACTGCATGTCTTATATAACAAATACAACCTACTCCCACATACTTGCAATCAGTGTTTAGATTGTGTTGCCTGGTGCACTATCTATAGTAGATCGTTAGTTTGGAGAATATCTGAGGCCGCACAAACGCTCCTTCGTGTCTGGTTGAAACGGACCCTGGAGCGTTTGCCCTCCAGCGCCGTCTGATTAAGCAGAGAACGCCGCAACGAGACTTGGGTGAAAACCAAAAACGACCGGTCTGGGAGCATAATCAGAACGCTCTGGTGTGTGTTGTTCGATTAAGAAAGTCACTCTGAATCGACTCGAATGCAGGAAGTGAATCAAACAGTGTAAACTGGGCTACAAGTGAAGTGAAGTGAGCCAAAGGGAAGAGCTGTAGCACTGCAGCAACTCCGTGTGAGTCCATTGTAGGTATTGTTTTGGCTTAAAAAACCTAGAAAAGCATTAATTATTAAGTTATTTAGACTATTAGTGAATCGTTTACTGAGTCCTGCGTCACCATTACTGCTCTTGTTTTAACCTTTTTTTCCCCTGAAATTAGGTGCAGTGTGAAACCCAACAGCAAATAAAACCAGGAGCATTACATTTCTTTCTGATTCAGACCGATTCAGCGCAGGAAAGCTCTCTTCCACTCACCTTCCTCTTTGATCTTCTTCACCTCGTCTTCTTTCTTCTCCTTCGCTTTCAGCGCCTCGTCTGTTTTAGCTGAAAATGGGAGTGAGAAAAACAAAAGAAAGGAGCGGGTCAGGAACTTGTACAGACAGGAGCTCCAGCGAGAACAATCTCAACGGACTCCAGTGTGCGTTTTGTTTTTTTTAGCCATAATTACCACAGATTTACTGCAGACAGACACGTTAAGTTGTCGAATATTTGCCGACTAAAGAGCTCTTCAGTGTCATTTGAAGTGCTGTATGTATTTCCTTCCAAGCACCTCTTCATTTTTTTTTTCTGCTCGCATCAAAAGCTTTTTTTGTCAGTGGCCTAATTAAAAGCTTAAGAGCAATCCCAAAGCTGAGGAGCTGCTTTTGTGTACGAATCTTTCAGCAATTCATTTAGGCTGTTGACTCTGCTTTCCTCTGAATAATAAAGATGTTAGAGGAGATTAAGAAATATAGCGGGGAGTGTGGCGGGACTATCAATACCGCCTGTAAATTAATTACGCCTCTGTTCCTGCACATCATTTATTCCACGACGCTCGTGTCTCCCAAGTGCGATTCGGGTTTTATTGCTATTTTACTCGCTGATGAGTGCAGCCACACTAAATCGAGTCCCTTATATCATTACCTTCAATGAGTTTCAACTTTTTTAAATAAAGAGGGAGTGAAAGGAGGAAAACAAACGCGCTGCACGGTTATTACGAAATCCTGATAGAAGTTAACCACGCTTGTGTACGCTTAGTAGAAATTTAAGTGGATAACATGATTGAGGGTGATTGCATTAGGAAAAAGCGCATCTGTGGGTGTGTTGGAGCGCGTAAGCGTCAAAGGGAGATCGAGCTATAAGGTCGTCCTCGTGACGAGCTCGTACATACTTTAAGCGGGAATAAGTGAGTTTATAAGTGAGGCTACGCTGTCAAAGAACGACAGCGTGATGCTTTTAACCCTCTAACACGTGTACAAGCGCACATACGAGTCAACACTGATAAATACATATATAGACTGAGCTTGATTTTTTTTTTTCTTAACAGCATTCTCTCTATTTTTTTTCCTCTCTGCACTGTGCTCGGGGCGGTGGTGCAATATCAAACTGTTTGTCCGTCTCTCGTCTCTGCTGGGCCTCGCGGGACATCTGCCCCCACAAACAAAGAGGGGGGAAAAAACATGAGTGCCTATCTTCATTGTGCTGAATACACCAGTACAAATCTCTGTTTTACCCCTATGGATGATCTCTCACACACACGCGCACTCACACACACGCATGCACACACTAACACACACACACTAACACACACACACACAAACACACACACTCACACAAACACACACACCGCAGCTTGCAGATAATCACACATTAATTTACATTGCAGTGTGTGTGTTCACTTCAGGTGTTCAGAGTATAATGTTAACTCAGTTCCATCTTTTTAATTTTTCTGAATACAATTCCCTCACAGAGGAAGTGAAGAACACGGTGGAACATGTGCTTTATTTATAAATAGCATGTGCTTTACTATATCGAGGAGTTCATGACTCTAAAACAGTTCTCGTGATGCTTTCTATTAGCAAATCACATACAAAGGCTTTTAAGGTTGTGTGCAGTTACATGTTGTGCTAATGAACCGTACGTGTTGGCTGGGTCACATGGACGCCGAATGGAAACGATAACCTACTGTTTCAAGCCTTTTAATATCTAATAACATGACCTCAGTTAAAAGCTTTTAGTGAACTAGATTTCTTAGACTAGATTTCAGGGTAAAATCTGAATCACATCCTGTTCCATTCCTGTACATCATTTTCATTAAGTTTACTGTTACGTAGATTTGGTCTTAGGGGACACGGTGGCTTAGTGGTTAGCACGTTAACCTCACACCTCCAGGGTTGGGGGTTCGATTCCCGCCTCCGCCTTGTGTGTGTGGTTTGCATGTTCTCCCCGTGGCTCTGGGGTTTCCTCCGGGTACTCCGGTTTCCTCCCCCGGTCCAAAGACATGCACGGTAGGTTGATTGGCATCTCTGGAAAAATTGTCCGTAGTGTGTGATTGTGTGAGTGAATGAGTGTGTGTGTGTGTGCCCTGCGATGGGTTGGCACTCCGTCCAGGGTGTATCCTGCCTTGATGCCCGATGACGCCTGAGATAGGCACAGGCTCCCCGTGACCCAAGGCAGTTCGGATAAGCGGTAGAAAATGAGTGAGAGAGATTTGGTCTTATTCCAGTATCACTATCCTGCTTAATGTAATGGCATTAAACCTGACACTAATGTGTGTGTACGTGCATTAGGTACGTGTTCAGGAATGATATCTGTGTTTACTTATTAAAAGTGTAAACTGATAAGATGGACCAGGAACTCCTGTAAGCAGATGATCGGATTAGGTGACGCGAAACAAACTGTGTCGCGTGGCTAAAGACTTTGACTTCATCCGCACTTCATTCCGTTTTGTCTGCGAAGACTAGACGAACGTGTCCTCCGTCAGAAATCCAATTGTGAGCGTGAGTGTGAAATTGCAGCCTCGGTTCCCTGGAGCCATGTAGCCACGCAGAGTTATGCTTCATTTAAACTGGTCCTTGTTACCGCTACCTTGCACAAGCCAAGACTGTTACCAATGTACACATATACACACACACACACACACACTCACACACACACACTTACACACTCACACACACTCACACATACACACAAACACTTACACACTTACACAAACCCACTCACACACACACTCACACACACACAAACACCCCCCCCCCACACACACACACACCATTATGTCTCAACTCTCTCTTACACACACAAACACACACACACTCACACACACAGTCCCTCCTCCCTTCCTTCTTGTGGTCCAATTAACCATAGCGGCTCGTTACAATCCAACATAATAACGCAAAAACATCAGGTGGAATCGGGCCGGGCTCCATTATCGCCCGAGTGATTGATGGTTACGTGTTTGAGGAACCCGCAATTTAGATTCAATAAAATCTAAAATGCAATCTGATTTATCCGATGCAGGAGGGCTAGAGGGCCGCTTCTCCCCCTCTATTTTTTTCACCCGCTTCTTATTACTCCTTTGAAAAGAAACAATTCATTGGGATAATCGGGGCGGACTGAAGGAGGTCGCCGGCCCCCCGGAGATGATATTAAGCAGACACGTGAGATAGGTTATTAAATTCGAGTGTGCGGCCGCCACAAAAGCCCGCCCTGAAGCGCGTAAGGCATGCTATGCAAATCAACACTTGTACTGTAGGGGTGGAGATGCAGACAGATCAGATTGCGCCTAAGTGCCTGTGAGGCATCGCTCACTGTTTATTGAAAGTTTATATTTACACAGAATGCTAAATTAAAAAGTTTCATTTTTTAAAAAGAAAACAACGTGATACCCTGTGAAAAAAATACGGAGGTGCAAAACCGAGACTGTGATTTTCTCGGCATCGCCGTGTCTGCTGACCGCACGTTCGTTCGTCCGTTCAGAACAAACTGGGAGTCTGTCGTTTTTTAGACTTGACTTTTTTTAGCCTTCAGTAGTTGATCAAAATGCAGAAACGCGATTTGATCACCTACGATCCCGCCGGCAGGATGAAATGAAACGTCGTATCCGTAAGCGTCGCTGCTTCTCGATTCCGAGCTGCAGATTGATTCCTGTGAAACTAGAGATATTGGGCTCACTAGAAAAGCCTCCAGGCCTTTATTCACCAAAACAACGGCATTTTATTCATTTAAAGGATGGTGGAAAAAAAGGCATTTATGTGTGTGTGTGTGTGTGGGGGGGGGGGGACATTTTCATGAAGACGCCTTTCTACAGTTTTAGGAAGTTAGGAATTCAGAGAATGAAGAAACGAGGTGGTTTGATGAGGTCGATCTTCTTGAGGACAAAAAAAAAGAAAGAAATGAATTCTGTATGTAAAGTCATGATGAAATGATAAAAATGTGTTTTGTACAGATGGTCACATAAAATTAGCTTTACATGTTTATATAATACCACAGAGCTAAAAATTGAGCCCATAATGGTAGATGATGTGACTGTACACACACACACGCACATTTTCACACACACACAATAAAGAATTATAGGCCAAAGATAAGAGTGTTTTAAAATTTCTGGAGCAAATATTTACACATTTCCCCGAAACAATATTGATCAGGAAAACCTTCCTTCTAGCTTCAGGGCCTTTCTACAGACTCCCACATGGAGAGAATGAAAGCTAGCAGGTTGTTTTCACTCCATTGTCCAGCAGGAGAAAAAGCAGCAAATGATTAAATAAAAGAAAACAAACAAACAAGCAAAAAAAAAAACAAGGTGGCGTTATGAAACCATAAGAAAGTGGTGCAAGAGAGATCACATGAAGTCCTTCAGCTTTCAGAAGCCTGAGAAAAGAGTTGATAGTCAAGTAATTACAGCGTGTCTGAGAGTCGGGAATCCTCTCAGGATGCTGAGACCTTAACTGTCTGTATCTTCATCTCATAGTGTTCTCCCTCCCTAAAACAGAGCCCTAAACCATTACGTCTCAACTCTCTCTTACACACACACACACACACACACACACACACACACACACACACATACACACACACCCCGTCTCTCCCGCCTCATGGTCGTCCAGTCCAGCCTCAGGCCTCTCAATCAAACCAGACATCAGCCATCCTGGTCCTCTGTGATTAATTACTCTGGTCTGACTACCAAAAAGTGTTTGTGTGTGTGTGTTTGTGTGTGGTGTGAGCGAAGCCCCTGCAGCAGGTGCACACCCCTGGTGAGGCACGCAATACATACCGCTTGCTTACCTCCTCGATTTACGCCTCTAGTTCTTTCAATCTTTGACATCTCACTACACTATTCACTATGGAACGAGGAGGAGGAGGAAGAAGAGGACTAGCTGGGAAGGCATAGACCAGCTACCAAATCTGTTTAGATTCCAAATGAAATTGTTTACAGTTTTGTTTGGTCAGAAGGTGTTAATGAATGTTTTTAGGTTACTGGATACATCAGACTTATATAAACTGATTACATATGTGATTGAAGCGATGGGGAAGTTTGGGGAGAACATCTAAAAAAAAAAAAGTTTTTCTGTGTCTTTAGGACAGATATTTTGTGCTTCACAGGTTTCTCAGTAACATTACAAGATTTTTTTGCCTAATTAACTTCAAAAGAGAGAAAAGAGTCTAGTTAGGAAATGATGATACATTTACAGCATTTATACAGAGACCTACATTTTAACTGCACAATTGAGTTTCAAGGTCCTTGCTCAGGGGCCCAGCTTTGTGGACCTGGGATTCAAACCCTCATCCTTCCCCAAAGCCATAAGCACTAGGCTACAACATCCCCCATGTTGTTGCTGGGGTGGTATCTTTATTTTCTGTAAATTTAATATGTTTCAGGGCCTCGTTCGGGGGCCCAGCAATGACGGTTTGGTGGATCTGGGATTCGAATTCACAACCTTCTGATCCATAGTCCAACACCTCGGCCACTAAGCTACTACATCCCCTATAGTTTATAGCTGCTACAGTGCAAGTGAATAATTTGTTAATTATTTGTTGATGTTCCACAACAAGTGAACAAAACCTACATGTTGCCCTGTAATAGATGAAAAATATGTAATTGTTGTAATCTCTGGTGTGCGTGTGTGTGTGCATGTGTGCGTGTGTGTGTGAGGTAGGAGGACGGAGGACAGCGGAAATATCTGGAGGGACACACAGACTGCTGGTTTACAGGCCCTCTCTTATTCCCTCTGAAGTCCAAACAGCCTGATTAAAACGACATGACCGCAGGAAAGTGAGCGAGAGGTGCAGGAAAGGATGGAGTGAACACGCGGAGGAGGACGAGCGACTGGAGGGCAGAAGATGTTTAGCGGCTATAGATTTTGTGTGTCGTTCCAGAAAGACCGAGAGAAAGAACAAGATTCTGAGGAAAACCAATTAAACACATTTAACGCAACAAACAACAGCAAATAAACAAAACAAAACCAATGAACTGCCTGCTCTTTAATGCTAATGAATGAAATACAGATTTGATGAATATGCAAATTTGGGACCATCCTAAACCTGAATAGACCACACCCCTTTCTTCATTATATCAGATTAAATTAGACCAGTCTGCACTCTTCTAAAAAAGAACTGAATCATAATATGTTGTACAATTTGAAGGAGACTCTATAAAAGCAAAAAAAAAGAGGTGATGTCATAGGAAATGAATCAGAGATGGTGTGGTGTGATGTGATGAGAGCCGCCTTTACAGTAACCATCATAGTCCTTTAGCTGATTGTCTAAAACGCCTCAAATTATTGCTTTATTTCTTAGCCAACGAGAACGACTGCATTTTTATTTTTTTTTGTGATAAACGTTATACATTTTAACCAGCTTCATATTCAATTGAATGTAGTAAGAGAATAGACAAATAAATACAGTTTGATGCGGTACAGAGAAGATTTTGGCGTGTCGGATGCTGACACTGGAGACTCCTTATGTAAATGTTCCTGAGAGAAAACTAGTCACACATTAAAATCATGTTTATGTAAAGCAAGCAGTGTAAAAGTACATTAACCCTTTATTACACAAACATCGTCACATATCATGTGCACTTGAGCATGTGTGGTGTTAATAACCGCATAGACACAGAACAAAAAAAACCCCTGAATAAACACAAAGATGTGTAACTTTCAAAGTGTGTGTGTGTGTGTGTGTGTGTGAGAATTATCAACGAGTGTGTGTGTAGGTCTTTGCATTCAAATGCCACTCAAATGAAATCTGAATGTCAGGCTTGGAGGAATCGTGATAAATCAGCGCTGCACCGGATGACAAACATAATATTCACCACTGCGTTACACGATTGGAAAAATGTCCCTTTGAATAAGAAGCACACACACACACACACGCGCGCGCGCACGTTTACATTCAGTAACATAAAGCCAAGTCAACAGGCCCTGAATCATACCCAAAGTTAAACACCTGTCCATAGCACAGAGGAGAACGAGACGAGGGAGTGAATGAAGAAAGGCAACAATGCGATTAAAGGAAATTTAGCACCGCTGCTGATTGGAATAATGAGGGCAAGAGGTTAAAAACATGCCTGTGCATCAAATGCTGCCACTAGGTGGCACAGTGTACTTCTGAGGGCTTTTATAAGACAGATAGGAAAACACACACACACACACACACACAACCAGAGGAGTGTTTGCTATTTCTGAGCGGCCTCGGAGCACGCAGCTCCATTAAACCCACTTCATGTACATCTTGTACGGCGTAATTTGCTTCAGGGAAATTAGAGTTGAGCATGAATTTCATTTGCACAATGACAGAAATGAGTGCGAGTCTGACGCTGCGCCGAGAGCAATTAGCACGGCTTGAAATGTGGATCCGCAAAATGAAAATAAATGCAAAAAAGATGACTTTTTTTGCCTATTTTCTTAGACACTTGTGACAGTTTCGCCTGCTTTTACACTAAAGTAGTGAGCAAGCTGAAGTGGCCGATAAAGCACAGACAAAGCAATGATATACTAACAAGCATGGGATTTAATCTTCTTACAACAAAAAATAACACACACACACACACTCACACTCACACACACTCACACAATCACACACGCACACACACTCACACTCACTCACACACGCACAAACACACACACACGCACAAACACACACACACACACAATCACACGCACACACACTCACACACGCACACTCACTCACACACGCACAAACACACACACACACACACAAACACACACGCACAAACACACACACACACACTCACACAAACACACACACGCACAAACACACACACACACACGCACACTCACTCACACACAAACACAAACATAAACGCACAAACACACACACACACACAAACACACACACACACACAAACACAAACACGCACAAACACACACAAACACACACAAACACACACAAACACACACACATTCCTAAATGCTAATTTACCAAACCCTGTCACATTTAAGCCCAAAGTAAATGATATTCGTCAAATATTAATGGACCAAACAATCGCAAAGAGATATCATATCAATATGATGAATAATTCATAAAAGCCTGTCTTGCTAGATCGCTCTCTTATACATGCGCTGCGCTCTCATAAGAGGTTTTTGCAGATGAGATCAGTGCTTCGGCGTGCACACTTTTTCATCATGCTGCTTAATACAGTCAATTAGACGGTAATTAAGCCGTTCTTGGCTGAACTGTTTAACGGGCCAAAGAGAAGGAAAAA
The DNA here is from genome assembly GCF_030014155.1 of Tachysurus vachellii. Classification (NCBI taxonomy): domain Eukaryota; kingdom Metazoa; phylum Chordata; class Actinopteri; order Siluriformes; family Bagridae; genus Tachysurus; species Tachysurus vachellii. Next base: position 17,300,280 of record NC_083460.1, read on the forward strand.
CACACACACACTTAAACTAATTACGCATATAGGTAAAAAGCTGTTTTTTTCCCTTTTTCGTTTACATAATTCATTATACAGACGAGCGAGCTGGACATTAAGAGTGTTTCTTAAACTAATTATGTTTTGAAAAACTGGGTTGTGAGGTACAATACAACCTCCTTTAACAGTAAACCTGCTGTATGAACGATGTGTTTCTAAGGAACGCGACATGTCATGGCACAAAGCTGCGGGAAATTAATAATCAGCAGCGAGCTATCAGGATGGTGTGATGGAGTTACGACCCAGAAACAGAACATCCCAGAGGTTTTTATTCTTCTTATCCGTAAGTACACAAACACACACACACACACACACAAACACACACACACGCACACAAACACACACGCACACAAACACACACGCACACGCACACACACAAACACACACAAACACACACAAACACACACAAACACAAACACACACAAACACAAACACACACACACAAACACACACAAACACACACACACTAATTCCTCGTTTCTAATGAGGAAAAACAAAGGTAGCTTGTTATTTTTTACATTTTTACAGAAAAACAAACATGCAATCGCTTCTGTCCTGAAAATGGACCTCTGGCTGTTATAAAGCGCTGACATTGGAGACTTCCAGATTGAACACAGCTAAATAAATGTCTCCTTACTGGAAGCTTGTTCATGTCATCAATCGCATTTTAAAGTGTTCAGAATTGAGTTGTTACTATACAAATGATAATGTATTCGAGCGTGTGCAGTAATAGAAACCTGGGATTTGCCTTGAAGCTGGAGCTCCTGTCAGAGCTGCTGTTACACTAAATGAATCACTACCTTCGGACCCATCAGAATCGATCAGTCAGCGCAGTCGCGTTATCAGAACCGTATCGAGTTTTATGCGGCGGATCCTTAACTCGGTCCAACAGCCTGCACGCGGTCTTTATCGTGATGAAATATTTGCATGATGAAACTTTTGCCTCGTTCCCCTCCTTCGATGTAACTTCCTTATTTTGTTTCGAAGTGCAAAGCCGACAGCTTTTTTATGACGATAATCTGAGATGATTTCTTTAATTATCTAAGTGAATATCGGATATCCGGTTAGGAAAACGAGACACAACTGGGAATTTTCGTTTTCATCTCATCCGACATAAAGCTTTGGAAGATCTGTACTGTTTTATTAATGAGAGTTTGATATAAAGCTGGAAAACAAACACACAAACATGCACACACACCCACACTCAAACACACACACCCACACTCAAACACACACACACATACACACTCAAACACACACACACACACTCAAACACACACACCCACACTCAAACACGCATGCACACACACACACACACACCTCACACACACACACCATCTTCTTGATAGAGGAGCTGAAATGTATAAAGCTCGACTCGGACCCTCCTTTTCTCTGACCTGAACTTACTTTGTTGTGAAACCTTCTGAAGTCACACCATAAAGGACTCACCCTATGGATCTGCTTGTTTGCTTGGGTTTAAGTCTGGAGACCTGCTTGTATAGAATCACAACAAAAGAACGTGTGGGTGATCGAGTTGAAAGAGGCGTGTCACAGAGGCCAGTGCTATTTCCCGATGCTTTCTCGAAACATCTCCAAGTCCTAAAACTTCGCCCGGTTTTAAGGGCAAGCAGGTCTGTACACACAGTCTCTGAACCTCACCTCAGACTGGCACGTGGTCGGAGAACCACGCTTTTCTGAGGCTGATCGAGGTCGCAAAAGGCTTCTGCAAGGCCAAAAGGAGCAGGCAACTGACTTAGGATAAAAGTGAGAGCAAAGTTCTTCGTGGCTGTGAGTCACATGGATCAAGCTGAGCTTTGATATGTAGAGCTTGGTGACCTTCTTATGCAGAAATGCGTTCTGGAAGAAACGGACCTGTGAAATATTCAGGGATTCAAGGAGGAGGCTCAAGGACTGCATAACACATGCAAAAAAAAATAATACATCTCTGCTCAAACTGACCCTTCCCTCTTGATCTTTTCCTCTGGGTCCGTCCTTTCTTGCACCCTATTCTTCCCATTCAGAGCGCCTGCTGCCCCCCACGTCACTGGACTCTCATCTTCTCAACTTTCCTCTTCTGCTCTGTTGGTCTTACGCTCCCCTACTGCTCTCATACTGGACTAAAGGTCTGGGTGCCTTCTGAGCAATCACAGCATTCGAGGAAACATTCGTGTGATGTTCGGACATCTGTCAAATTGTGTGTGGGCTTATGGGTCAAAGTAGAGCATAAATATATAAGAATTGCGACTCTACACATATGAAACATGTCACTATCTACATTTACTTATAAAACGACCCGTATGTGGACGTACAACAATAATCAGACACTTCTGTTCATTCATGCACTCATATAATCAGCCAGTTATGTGGCAGCAGCCTGGACAACGCATGAAATCACACAAGAACAGGTCAAGAGCTTCAGATAACTTCACACCAAAGGCTAGGGTTTGGGTTAGGGTTAGAAGTATCTGAGATACAGCTGATCTCCTGGAATTTACACACACACTAGTTTCTAGATGTTTACACAGAATGGTGAAAAGGTGAGGTGAGAGGTCATAAGGAGAACGGTAGTGATCACTCGTGGCAACAGCGGTGATCAGAAAAACATCTCAATACATGACAGGAACAGACAGGCTACAAGAGCAGAAGAATCAAACTGGACAGCTGAAGGCCTGAATAACATTCCTGTTCAAAAAAGTAATAACATTTATAAAAGTTACATCTCAATCTCAAAACACACCCACACACAAACACACACACACAGAAAGATGCTTTCTGTTTAGTGATCTTCAGATGTGTGTGTGGCACTCGAGTGTGTGTGTTAAGTGAACAAAGGTGAATAGGCTCAGTTTCAGTCGTGAAGGGTGGCCGAGTTAGATCCCGTCGAGAGTGTGTGAAGAGCAGAGACTCCCCCCGAGGAGCCCCGCGCATGAAACGCAAATGTCGACCGACGCACACAAGGTTCCCCACAAAGGTGGCCACTTAGAAGAGAATACAAGGCTGCCGAGAGCGGCTGCGTCTCAAGCAGAGCCCAGCAGGACCGAGACTAGCGCTTAAACATCCAGGACAAAGGGCCAAAGACATGGTGGTCTGGGATTGTGCTCAGTCAGGCGCTGCTGCTTAAGTCCAGAAAAGCGTTTTGTATTACGAAAGGAGGATTTATATATCTCTCTTTTTTTCCAGATCACTTCAGAGCTAACATATAAGACAGAGGCAGAAATAGCGACATAATGAAAAGAAAGAATTAAAAAAATAGATAACAAAAACATACCGATGAGGCTCCCTATGTTCACAGCCTCGTTTCTGTCTCTCCTGATTTCCTTAATGCTTATTTTCATCACTTTGCTTAAAATATTGATAATCAATTAGCACCACGTCAGCTTTGCTGCAGAATCTGTGTCACGCTCTATCGCGCTGTCAGAACCAATTCGCCACTCGTTCAGAGTTCATTTCTTCGCCTTGGCCGCGCTCCGCCTTTAGAGAAGCGGGTGAACATAGCCCAGGGCGCAATCACCTATTCTCTTTCATTACGGGCAAAATAGGCAAGGTGAGGGAGATTATTAGAAGTTTGGAATGATCACAAAGCTCGGTGCGCCCTGTCAGATCCTCCCTACGTGTAATTCATCTGGCCCTCTCCTTCCCCTCAAACCTCCTCCTCTTCCTTCTCCAACTCCACCTCCAGCGGTGAACGACGGACATTATTCATGAACATCTGCGGTGCACTGAATATTGCACGGCTGAAGAAGCGCAGTGATAACGAGGAAGCCTCACCGACCCCTTTGACTTTCAAATGAAGGCGCCGGCGCTGAAAATCGTGCCAAAAACAGGACAAGGTCTCTCATTAGTTCGCATTAGAAGATGTCCTGCTGCAAGACAAGTGGCTACGGATACGGTCAGTAACGTGACACCTGTGGTTTAAGCTGGAAAACTCCTATTTTCAGACGTAATGCTGAAATCATAAGATAGAATATACGTTGGATTTTGTTTTTTTTTTAGAATAACAGTGTAATTTTTTTTCTGTCTAAATACGAAGCAGCGGCATCCACTGTCTTTAAACAAGCACAGAGATACAGAGGAATGAAGAGAGGAAAGAAGCAAGTCTAAGTCAGTGTTTTCTTCTTCTCCTTCTACATCTCTAGCAGGTAAAGCTCCCCCGAGTACCCTTCTACATAAAAGCAGACCCCTCCTTCAGCGAGTACACACACTTCCTGTTTTCACACACCACTGCAGGGGCTGTTCTTGTTCTTGAGAGTGGACGGGAAAAAAAGGCCACAAAAATACGGCTGAACGCGTAAAAACAAAACAAACCACGAAGCAAACAAAAAGCGAAAGGTACCACAACACGACGACTCTCACGACAACGGACGACCTTCGTCTGGACCGTCAACAATTAGAACAGGATAAATACTCGTAAAATTGAATAAACGTCATAGAAATATTTCGTAGTAAGATCTGTAAACTGTCTCGATACACGAGTGTTAGTCTTCTGTGCTAGAGACTCCAGGTGTGTTCTAGTGAGGCCTAAAGTTGTAGCATCAAATCAACAATGTCCACTAAATAAATAAATAAATAAATAAATAAATAAATAAGCAAACCTTAACAACTTGGGGACATTTTTATCCAAAAAAAGTTACATTCTGCAGTTTATATAGCTGCATTATTTGCCAACTAAGTTACCGTATTTTCCGGACTATAAGCAGCAACTTTTTTCCCACGCTTTGAACCTTGCGGCTTAAACAGTGACGCAGCTAATATATGGATTTTTCCCGCTTTCAATTTTTTTTTTCAAAACAACACATTCTGTGACGTGCTCAGTTTTTTGGCGGCATGAAGCTTTCATTAGACCAATGAAATTGCCGAACGGGTTAAAGGTGGGGTCTCCGATGTTTGAGAAATGCTTCAGAAAACTGAGTCGGGACCACAAACTAAAAATCAAAACAAAAATCAAAACAAACCTGTAGCCAATGAGCAGAAAGGGGCGTGTCTTGTCAATATTGGCGGAGAGTGTTCAGTGCGCATGTGTGACATTAGCAGAAAGTGGTTTTAACATTGACATGGAGGATAAAAACAAAGAAAGAAAGCGAAGAAAGACTTACGATAAGGCAAGAAGTAGGACCTGTGTTAATATAGGATCAGCTTTCCAGCACTGGAGAGAAATGAAGGAGCAGGAAGTTGGCCGCATATTCACAGATTGGAGTTTCCCGAGTCAATAACTCCTGAGCTAAACACTGTTACTACACAAATAACACCTCTTTACTATCGTAGTAATGTAGAGAGGCAGCTATAACCGCATTTTGCTAGTAACAGCGTTTAGCTCAGGAGTTATTGACTCGGGAAACTCCAATCTGTGAATATGCGGCCAACTTCCTGCTCCTTCTGTTTCAATGTACCTGCAGGCACCTTCGACTTATAGACATGTGCGGCTTATTTATGTTCAAAATAATCATTTACTTAAAATTCGGTGGGTGAGGCTTATATTCAGGTGCGCTCAATAGTCCGGAAATTACGGTAGACACAAATTATTAGACACAAAATATTGTCCGCTGTTGATTTGCACATGAAATCCCTAGCAAAAATTAGGGATGTTATGTTTAAGGTTTAAAGCCTGCTAAGTTCTGTTTAAATGATAAATAACGAGCACGAGTTATAAACAATCCTGCTCCGGGTCTCGTTAGACAAAACCGACTACTAATAAAGTGAACAAATGGCGCTAGTCATTAACACCATTGCTAGGTTTCTAATCCCGCTTTTAAAACAGCCACATGTACACAGTGTTCTCCTAATCCAATTTGTTGCTTGTGAAGCCTTTAAACCGATCCATCTGGATTTTTGTCCACTTTTCCTATTTGGCAACAAACGGTCTGGAATACTGCGTGGACATGCGGCTTAAAATAAGACAGAAAGAGCAGCTTTGAACGGCGCTTCAGCTGCTACATCAGCCGGCCCTTTGACAAGGCTTAAAATGGACGTCTGGCTACGACTGCCGCTTATTGCGAATGGCAGATGAAGTTCGCTGTGGCAGTTGGAGGCAAAATGAGCTTTGACAGCTTTGTCAGAGCGTTCAAGGCATTCAGTGGCAGGCCAGAGATTCGGCGCAATTGCGCTCCTTTCATCTCCCAAATGTGGGGCTCAGGAAGTCTCCCCAGAAAAAGCAAAGAAAAGAAAAAAAATAATACTTTTTTTTAAAGTAGGAATGAAAAAAAATAATGATAAAAAGGACAGGGATGACAGATGATCCTACGCCTCGTCAGAACGGCGAGAGTAAATTTAAGAAGAAAGGGGAAGAAGGAGCAGAGACGAGCGATGGGCTGGATGCACGACTAACATGTCAGCAGACGTTAGAGTGGTTTGGAGGAAAACAAAAGCGAAAGCAACAACAGCTCTGGTTCTTCCTGCCATCCCACTCACAACCACGCTGGTTCTAACACTCTCTCAGGCTCACCGTGACTCGGGCTGAGAGCTGTTCAAAGGTCTTCTATGAGAGCTACTAAAGAAAGAGGACGCAGAACAACAAAATCAGACTTCAGGATAAAATGAAAGGATGAAAGCAGCCTGCGGTGTTACACACTCAGATTTGTTGTTCCACATAAGGAACAAAACATGCTTACTGTATAAGGTGCTCATCTACAACTGGGTGGCGGTAGGATGCAGCCTGGCGCTGAAATTCAATTCGATTCAATTCGATCCTGTAACACGATCTCCTGAGCTGATTTATTCCACACGGTACACGACAATTCGCCAAGAATGACAACTTGTAATTTATTCATAAACAAAACGTCATGCTATTTAACCATTTGCTTAATATATACTTTAATGACAACATCTAAATTAGAGCTGGACCTCCTACCAGAGCTGTGCTGTTATAGAAAACAAATTCATCTGATCCCTGATGCCTCTCAAGTCCATGTAGCTCTGGTCTAAATAAATAAATAAATAAATAAATCAATAAATCAATAAATAAATAAATATTTAATAAAAAAAACTGGATTTCCAAAGTCCTGTAAAGTTACAGGACAAAATGAACAGCTTTAACCTGGATTAAAAAGTTAAATATAAAAAGCAGTGAGTTATTTCTCAGCTTCCAGAGACTTCTGTAGATGTTTAAGAGGCGAAGCTGTCTATAAAACATCATGTGGATGAAGCTGTCAATTAAAAACTTCCAAATTTATTCAATCAATTTATGACATGTTAAATTCAAAAGTCTTATAAATGACATGTTCCTGTGTCCTGTGATGCCAGACGGCAGTCCTGTTATTCCTCGTTTATCGTGATGCTTTACACAAATTTTACACAGGTCTGACTTTGTCCAACTTTCTATAGGTACTTTCTATTAGGCTCCTGTACTCGCTAATCTACAGCTTTACATTTCACCAACCTCAATTATCCAGAACTGTACGTGGATGTAGAATCTTTAACAAGAGAACTGAAACATTTTTCCTGCGCATCAAGACGAAATGAAAGAAAATTAGCTGGGAAAGCTGATGTATATATATATATAAAAAAAAAAAGGAAGATTGAAGTGAAATAGAACTAGACTTTAAACTTTTTGTTCAAGTTTGAAACATTCCATATTACTTTTTTGTTTTATTTAAATAAAAGGCATTAAGAAGGAAAATCGTACAGCCACGTTTCTGGGGGAAAAAAAAAAGCGCCTTCTTAGTTTACATTCTACAAACATCTTTTTTATTCCGAGCCGTTTAACAATCCTGGCTTTTTCAATTTGTAAGATCTTTAGCCGTGCCTCTGTTGGCTGAGGTATGAAATTAATCTTTATCCCTGTTTTGTCGTTTGGCTTCTCATTCACACTGCATGTTGGTAATTAGCTCTGTGGTTTGATTCCAGGTTCTTGTGCTGCCTCCTTGTGCCAACTCTCTCTCACTCTCTCTCTGTATCTGTCTCTCTCACTCTCTCTCTCTTTGGGTGTCTGTCTCTGTGTCTCTCTCTCTCTGTCTCTCTCTCTCTATGGGTGTCTGTCTCTCTGTCTCTCTCTCTCTCTCTCTGGGTGTCTGTCTCTCTGTCTCTCTCTCTCTCTCTCTGTGTGTGTGTCTCTCACTCTATCTCTCTGTGTGTCTCTCTGTCTCTCTCTCTCTCTGTCTCTCTCTGGGTGTCTGTCTCTCTCTCTCTCTGTTTCTCTCTCTCTCTCTCTCTCTCTCTCTCTCTCTGTGTGTGTGTCTCTCTCTCTCTCTATTTTGTGTTGCTGGATTCACGCTGTATGCTCCGGCTTAACGTTCCTCCTCACACCCACACGTGGCGGTCCACAGTGCCAGCCTAAAAAGACAGCACTTTAGAACACCATTACTTATCCCTCATTGTTTTGTTCAGCACAATTTAAAGAGAGAGGGAGAGAGAGAGAGAGAGAAGCCTCTGTTCTTTTTATTTACTGAAGCAAAGAGAGGCTCTTCTCCCCTTCTCTCACTTGCTCTTTCAGCCTTGGGTAAAGCCAAGAGCAGCCTAGCTAATTTGGGGGGACTTTTTGTTTGCGTATCGGCTCATTCTGAGCTACAGTTAAAGTATTGAGCAACACCAGCTAATCCTGCTGACTTTAAATAAAGATTAATCATGAGAGAGGCCAGGAGAGGATGACCTGACACAGTCCAATGTAGTGCTTTGGGGTAAAAAAGACCAGAGGATCGCTAAGGAGTTAAAAAAAAGTGCTAAACTACTTTGGAGAGTGACTCATCAAAAAGTAAAGTGAGATCTTGAGGAGAAAGAAAGGCTAATCTGATCATTCTGAAGAGGTTTATAATGCAGGAGTGAACAGGGGCAAAAGTAAGAACAGGTGAGCAAAAAAACAGAAATGACAAATAACAAAAAGAGCTGAAAGAAAGAAGCGAATAAGAGGTCCAAGCACCGTGTGATGGAATTTAGACAATAAGACGTGATTACTGATCGTTTTTAAGATCAATTTAACTCGTCCTTCATTTATAGCAATTACAAATGGCCAGTTATTACGAAGCAGTCATAAACAAGGCAAAGTTTTAAGTTGGGGTTCTGAGATACATCCTCACTTTCTGCTTATCCTTCAAGGTGTATCTGTAACTCTGCCTCGTGTCGGGTCAAATCAACCACCCTGACATTGATTGTTTTTCCTGTCTTAAACAAGGCTGAACATGTAAATACACACAGAAAGGTCAGGTCTGTTCAGCTAAAGGATGGTGGTGTTTAAGAAAAAGCCCCAAAAACAGTACTAACAGTAGTGTATTTATTGTGTTTTTACCAAATTTGACAAAAAAGAGTTGTAAGAAGCGAATAAGGGGTCAATTTATAAAGGTAAACAAACAAACAAACAAACAAATAAATAAATAAATAGCGAACTTTTGGAGCTATAGGGAACGACGAGTGTCTGCTCTACACCCCGGCGTTTAACAAACCTACTACTTCTTACTAACTAAACTTCATCCTTAAGGCGTAAGAACGAACACTACAGCTCATTATTTATCATCAATACCAAGTTTTTTTCCACCCTAAGCCGGTAAGCAGTGTTACCACAGAGATCCCCAATGCCTTCCAGACATCTTTGTGCCCCCCTGAACCCCTAGGCCTCTCCACCCCGACAGAACCTGATGTGGGGAAGTCTCTGTAGAGCAACTAGCCCCTATCGATCCCCTTTAAGGCTGCTGAATAATAAATCCCAGCAACCCCCAAAGAGTTCAACAGAGCCTGGGGATGGGCTTAAACCCCACTAATTACATCAGCGCTGAAAGGAAATCATTGATCAACAGCATTATGGGAAACTAAACTGCCCCACGAAACTGGATCAAAGTCAGTGAAGTGGCTTAGTGGGCTCTCTGAGGAACTGACCCATAGGGGGATTAAAAAACCCTTGACAGATGCTGCTATAAACACATACGCATGCATGCATCACAAATACGCACACACACACACACACACAGCACTGTAAAGTTCACCAGAGTGTCCTTTAGGTCTCCAACAAACAGCAGGTTGGACTGTTTCTGTCTTGTTTCTTCGTCTTATTGAGAAACACACAAACGCACAATCTACACAAACATCGTCATTAACAGCATAAAAAATGGTTTTACAAAGTGGGCTTTGAAAATATACACAATAGAAAGACAACTTACACAAAAATCTTCTTCGAAAGCCAATTCTTTCCTCTAAGTTGTGTATTTTATCAACATTAAGTAAAACTATTTTGTGGCACGTGAGCATGCTGAGCCTGATTTCAGTGGCACAAACAAAAATCACACATGAACCCGTAGCGGGAGGTGATGTTTGAGAGCTAACAGTCGATCACAGCGACGCTACACCAGAGATGAACGCTGCATATGTCTGCGGCGTTCCGTACGTATGCAGAAGAGGTGGTGCTGCTGGCTGGCTTCACGTGTGTCGAAGTAAAAATAAAGTTAGTAATCTTCCTCTTTTTTTTTTTTTGGATGACAGGAAAATGCTGGCAATATAGAGGGGAATCTCAAAATTTCCAAAATAAAAAAAAGGCAGGGAAAAGCGTTTAAATTTTGTTTGTGGAATCTGTTCTTAATAGCCAAAGATCAGATCTTCAGTGAGACCGAAAGGAAACATCTAACAATTTACCGATTAAAGGTAACGAGACGCATGAAAAACCTTTTGTTTTGCTCTGAATAAATCTGAATAAACGGCGACGTGATCTTTTTCAGGCATCGTTCGTCTTTTTAACATAAAACATTTTGGACTTTGCTTTTGATCCGAACAGAACATCCACATAGACGGTGTATATGGGGCGAGACGGAGCACCTGCTGACTGAAAGCCTGCTATTGGTGTCTAGAGACTGGAGAATTGCAGGCCCCTAACACCCTTCATGCACATGTAATGATCTATACCTAAAGCTTGCTGGAGGGCTCTGCTCCTCAAATCCACCTGAGATCCCTTCTCCTGCAAACAGGAGTGTGTGTGTTGAAGGAAGATTTTTTTAAGAAATCTATCCTCATCCCTGAGATCTTCTAGTCTATACAGCTTTGTTAATATCATTATAGATAAAACATTTCCAAAGCCCTAAGATCTGGTAAATTAGCTTCCAAACTGCGCTTAGTCCTCTTCTGGTGCTTGAGATCTACTTACCCACAAATCCTGGGTTTTACATTTAAGTGACATAAGCTTGCAAATTTACCGAACAAGTTTAACACAGACTCTGTCTTCGTGTTCAGGAGTGAAATCGAGTCTGGGTGTTGTTTCCCCCCAACACACACACCACCCCTTATCACGCCCCCTCTGCTGCTCGTGATCGCTGGTGACAAAAGTAAAAAAAAAGATGCTAATCTGCTATCGGTGCATCTTAAACACGAGTGATTACACCTATAATCGCACTGCGCTTAAGCCGCCTGCGGCTGGGAGATAAAGTGGGCCGGGGAGGATGAGAATGGAGAAAGAAGAGCGAAAAGATTGGATGGGTTACAGATTTACTCAACACAATAAAAAATAGTTTTTGTCCAAGATAACGTCCGTCTCTTTTTCTTCTCTCTCATACATGCTACATCCTGGAAGCCTGGTGCTGACTGCCAAGGCCAAGTGGAGATGTTTACAAGGCGAGGACAAGGCAGAAGAGGAGGAAGGAGGGAGAAAAATCTAGTGGTAATTCCTCGGTGGGTGTAATCCAGGGGGATTAGAAGAGTGCACATAGGGGGATTATATGTTTATTGTTAGATGCTCATCTACTGTTTACATGACGAATGGAAGAGGAAGCAGTGAGGCATTACAGGAGATAGACCAAGACAACAACAGGAATTAAATGCTTTCTTTCTCATGAATCTGCTCCTCCATCTCCTGATCTGTGTCGGGTTCAGACTTCGCCACAGATGCCGGGAACCAGTAAAGAGAAGCTTTTGCCAGGGACTCAGAGTTTTGCTCTCCTCTATCTCCACCTTCCAAGATTTTAAACACTGAAGATGTACAATACACGTGCATTTGTTTAAATAACGAACGTTGGTTACGTGTAGATAAAGGGTGTGTAAACAGGAAGAACACATAACACCTTTCAATCCCAGACCTCATAATAACCTATTAAACAACCTGCATCATACACTCTCGGAATAAAGGGTACTAGGGCCCTTAACTACACAAGTTACGGTCCTACAGTCGTTCAGCCGACACAGACGCCAGGCCGACGCTGGCTTCTTTTAAAACGACTGAGCTTTAAAATGAAAATCACACAGAAAACGTATGAATAAATGTATGATAAAAAATAGGTGCACATTTCCATATATTTCTTGACCATATTTAATGGCAGTTGTTACAGATTCTGATATCTGATATGTTTTCTGTGATATCTATCATTTTATACTGGTATTGATTCCTAGACCAGGATTAGTTCCATCTTTTACTTACTTAAAATGACAAAGTTATTTTAAAAGCACACTACAGCAGCAATTTCAAACAAATCACACGTTAAATATACAGAAGATAAAGATACAACCCCAACAACATGGTAGCCTAGTGCTTAAGGTGTTGGGGAAGGTTGAGTGTTCGAATCCCAGGTCCGTCAAGCTGCCACTGCTGGGCCCCTGAGCAAGGCCCTTAACCCTCAAATTCTCAGTTTTACAAAATGAGATAAAAAGATAAGTCGCTCTGGAAAAGGGTATCTGTCAAATCCTGTAAATGGAAATGTGTAGTTTTTGGAGGGTTTAACAGTGTACCTATTATATTGACAAATTTATTTAATAAGGCAGTTTGAGCATCAGCGCCAATAGTGGACACGATTACAAAACACCGACACTGGAGACTCCTTTCTTTAAACAAACGATAAATGGTTAAAAGTCTCCTCAGCATATCAACAAATATAAGACTTTAAATCTGTTTAAGCTGTGATTTGAAAAGCTGACCAATCAGAATACAGAATTTCAGCACTGAGATATAAAGGACAATAAAGACAATAAAGGACAAAAAAAAAAAAAAAAAACACGACATGTGACTATTTTGTGTTTGTGTGCGCCGCTAGATTATCTACATATTCGTCGGCGTCCACACACACGTGCCGTACAGATGGAGTCCAGGTTTGGAGAAAGATGGAAGAGAGGAGAGAAAAAAAAAGTACAAAAAAAAAAAATTCAAATATATGTGCTGGGAGAAAAAAAATGAGTGAGGGGAAGAGGAAAAAAAAAACCTAAACTAACATTAATTTATCCACAGCACTTTCTGCAGGAGATGAAAGAACTGATGTACTGCTTACTATTTATTTATCCTTAAACGAGGGAACGAACCACATACTTCTCCAAGGCCCTGATTGCTGCTTGACTAATTAGATAGAAATGTGCAGGAAAAAGAGAGGGATTAATTGTTTATTTCTCTTCACCAGCCCTGAGTGTTGGACAAGAGATTTTTTTCAGAGCTAAAGATGAGAAAGTGAGGTAGAGAGAGAGAGAGAGAGAGAGGGAGAGAGGGAGAGAGAGAGAGAGGGAGAGAGAGAGATAGGATGTCAAATGTGTTTTCGGTGTGCCATCAATCTCATGGGCAGGACGTTGATGTCTCTGTCATCAGCGGACCAAACCACGGCAGTGGCGGGGGTGGAGTTGTTATGTCTAAATTTGCCGGACAGATCCACTGCCAAATGACGCAGGGCAGAATGACTGAAGCGTGTGTGAGCTTTTCAGGCGAAAGTACAAGCAAGCTGGAAAAATGGATGGGATCGCCGCGCCAACCGAGAACAAGCAAGGCGTGTAAAACGCCGCCAAACGACTCCGTTAAAGATGTTCGTTTTTCAAACGTTTCAAAAGTGGTGACACACAGTTGCTTGAAATTTCAATTTAAACAAATCTGAAGTGCTAAATTAGCAGGTAACATGAACTGCTCCGCTGTGAAGGGAAGCCATAACGGCGCACGGTTAAGGGGAACGATGAGGATTAATGTGAAACATGTGTATAGAAATGTGTGAGGAGAGAGAGAGAGAGAGAGAGAGAGAGAGAGAGAGAGAGGTTAGACAAATGAACGTGAAATCCATTACAGAGGAGAAAACAAATCCCATTCCTGCCATCTGCTTGGACCTACAACTCCATATTAGAGAGAGCAGGTGTCTAAATATTTATAAACTGCAAAGTTTATTCCTGTAGTTTCTACATGGGGAGAGGGAGGGAGAGGGGAGGGGGTTGTAGGGGATATTCCTTATTAATCGACTAACAATTGTGTTGAAAGTGAAAAGAGAGAGGAAACGATTAGAGGCATTTTAACATGCACATTAATGCACTAACACGTTGTTATTCCAATAACCTGAGTGTCAGTCTCTCTCTCTCTCTCTCTCCTTCTCTCTCTCTATCCTCTCTCTCCCTCCTTCTCGAGTCGGTTTGCACGCACACCACGCTGTCCCTTGATAAAGCAGGTGCTTCATCAGCATCAACGAAACACGAAATTGTACCACAAGTGTGTTTTCTTTTTTTTTCTTTTTTCTTCTTCTCCTTTTTTTCCCTCTTTCCCCATTTGAAGACCTTTTCTCAGTCTTGCCGCTCGCTAACACGCTCCCTTGGCCGGCTCACATGATTATGAAAATGCTCTTCACCCCATTAATCAGCATGTCTAATAAATCCTCGTGCCTCCTCCCTGACAGAGCATCAGTCAGCGGCTGCCGGAGCACCCACGGGACAGGGTCAATCACAAACTCATCAAATGCGTCATTTCGCCTCTCCATTTAGACAAGCGGCGCTTGTTTATGGGAAAGATATCAGGTGTTCTGGAGTGAGGGAGCGGCGCTGAAACACCAGCGCCATTAATCAGGCCTTGATTGCAGGCGACGAGCAAGGCTGTTTATCCTAATTTCATTCATTTCGATCAACAAAGCAAACGTGAACGAATGCAGCCATTAGCGGCGGCAGGATGGCACAATTATTTCCTTGTATTAAATAAAGTGATGATGAATGGGCCAGGGCAAACTAAAACAAAGAGAATTTTATTACTTCAAATTAGACCTCTAAACTCCCCCTTGCTCCCTTCTCCATCTGACTGAGAAACAGTGGCATATGAAAGCAGGCCTTTTAAAAACTTTGGATAAATGACAGCTAACATGCACACAGGAGAAAAAAAAGAGGCAAAGAATTTTGGCTTTTCAAGCCTGCTTCCAATTATCGGCTAACTCTTGGTTGTGTTTAGTATTGAAATCGGTGGGAGAGCTAGTTAAGGCTGTCAACGTCAATATGAAGGCAGACGAAGAAGGCAGGACTAGTTGGTTTTGATCATCTGAGACTAGCCATCAAAAAGCCCTTGTGGTATTTGTACGTGCCGCAACAGCATGGGATCGTACACACGATGTCTTTGGTCATTTAATGAAAAACATATTCTGTTAATAGGTGGAGGGAGAGGGGGGGTGGTCAGACAGCATGGCTAATAAGGCTCCGAACTAATGGGGCCTGCAATCAGCGCTGGTGTGTCGATAGATCAGCGTCGACAGACTGACACCTTTCAGCAGGTGCAGGCAAATTGACCAAAATGAAATAAACAAACAGACCAATTATTAAATAGGATTATATATAAAACATAGGGTTTTTTTTTTTATTCTATCATTATATATCTGAATGCAGTTATTTTTGTGCATAAAGTCGTCCGTTATCAAAACCAGTCGGGAACCTGGTTAAATCTGTCAAAAACTATCCAAAGTGCTGTGATGTTGCATTAAAGTTACAACCAAAAAGCATTAAAACTGTCATTCAAACGTAGGTTTTATATAATTTCATAATCTGGATAAACTATCCCTCAATAACCAAAGATGATGTATTACCGTCTTGCTCCTAATTAGATAAAATGGGGTTTAAATGGACCTCATATAAAATGTGCCAGTGGAAGAAAGAAGAAACTCTTGACGTTCCCACTCTCCGATCGTCAGACAGGGAGCCAAAGTAACTAAATTAAGCAAAGTTTACTTACCAGTAAATGCTTAGCTAAATTTCAGGTGATTGCAAATTTGCTTTTATTCCACTTCAATGGCTCTCCTGTTTGAGGCTCATCTGCAAATAATTAGTGCATACATTTGCATCGAAATTATTTATACCATATGTCCTGACAATTACGGGAAGTAGCGAACGAAAAAAACATTCCGTTGTCGTTTTCTTATGCTAATTTGTACATACTGAGAAATCGCCATGTGGTTCTAAATACCACCAGCAACAAGTAATGAAGAAAATGAAAAGAGAATGTTAACGGTGAGGTGCAGGAGGAAAAGCAGGAGAAATTATTCGGTTTGGATCTGAACGCGGTCGAGAGTCCGACAGATGCTGTTTAGAACCTGCCAATATAGAAATGAGCCAAATTTGCACACGTATTTTAACTTCTCTGCCATCGCAGCCAATTCCCTGTTGAGCTGCACTCGATTTCGCACGGCTTTTTTTCCCGGCTCGATATACATCCAAACCCGTCTTCGACTTACACGTTTAAAACAGATGGATGTAATAAACTAAGAGGTTTTGGTTGGAAAAACAACATTCTACACACATAACTGTAATTTGCTGAATTCCTCACCATGTTTTCACCTTGCTGTTATAAAACTTTCATTATGCTGTAAATGGAGAGCAGTCTCCAGTACACCGAATACGATATACCACAAAATGTTGGGAATGACTTGAATTTTTTTTGCTGAAGAACGCTTGACTCCGAGAGAAAAAAATACCAGACAAGCACGTTTCCGAGTCGATGCTTTCGAAACGTACAACGAACGAACTTTCAGAGAGACTAGATTCATTACGGCCCTAGCGAGCGTCGTGAGGATGACCTGGGAGCCGGTAGTTTGAACATAGGGCATAGAAGTGGAATTCTTTTCTTCACATACCCCAACTGAGGAGGTTGGGGTCAGAGTGCAGGGGCAGCTATTATACAGCGCCCCTGGAGCAGGGAGGGTTGAGGACATTGCTCAAGAGCCCAGCAGTGGCAGCTTGGATGTGCTGGGCCTTGAACCCCGATCCTCCGATCAACAACCCAGAGCCTTAACCAGTTGAGACACCACTGCCCCCTAGTTTGGGCAGTACATTTCTCCATGCTTGTTAACCAAGGACAATATTCATCTTCATCCAAATGGTCCGAATCATCTTAACTGTAGATGGATTTCCTCCTCAACTGGAGGTTCACGCTTTAGTAACGATGTCATCTGAAGGTGGCCATGGAGGGAACTCTCCCAGGATTTGTCACAAATATGATCATTTTAAGACCCCAAGCTTGTTCACTTCTTGTTAGGTCAGAGTCTGCATCACTGATCCACGGAGAAGTATCTTGGACTTGATGGATATACTCATGTTTTCCGCGTGCACCATTTGTAGCTGGACCGATTCTGCCGTACATACCGCTTCCTGTTCCTTGACTACTTACCCCAGACAGGTGAATTCCTTATCTGGATGTATTTGGACCCATCAAGTCTTGTCCTGTCTTTCTAAGTAATAGTAGGTGTGTTAGAAAAGGAATAAACAAATTAAGCGATATGTAGTGATTCAGGCTCAAACGTAGGACACGAACCATCCCGTGAAGTACCGGAATAGGACTCTGGGGCATCAGTCATGCTGCCAGTGCGTTTCTCTAATACAGCTAAGTGACTGAGGTGAGTGAGAAGAGCTTATTCAGGTATTTCAGGTCCAGAGAGTTCTCTTTTGAAGGCTATAATTACCCTTGATGGAACAGTTGACTGGAACAGTGAGGTAATAGCACATAAATCTCTCCTGATCAATGGGAGCTGGCTGCAGATTACAGAGCACCACTCTGCGATTAGTCCATCTGTAAGGCAGCTACAAGAATATCCACCTTTTCTGGACTGTGGGTTTGTGCTTTGGCTTTGTACAACAGTAGTGTTGGTGTCTGGTGTAGAACTAAGCAATGAAGAGCTGGCTCACCCGATTCAAAGCCGGTATTGAAATACAAGACAAGACTGAACGTGTTTTCTGAATTCTTTGTTAAAAATAAAGAGCATCGTTGTGAAGATGATCTTCTAAAAGGGCCAAAAATTCTTCTGTGGCTATTCTAGTACTTCTAGCACAATTAAAGGCCTTAAACAGAAAGTCGTACATGAAATAAATACTGCTTTTGTTTCTACATTTTTCACTTCATGTTTCGTGAAGATTTGGACGATGACATCGCTATTAATAAAATAACATTTATTTCTAATGTTTGAATTGTGTCGATGTCCCAATATTTATGGACCTGACTGTACATATGTGTATATATAAATGTTTTATATATATATCGGAAACCTCGTATGTCCAAAATTGGTCAATTTCATATTTTTTCACATATCGATGCTATTGGTCAGTCCCCACGTGGGTCTGTTATTTTTACAAGTTATTAACCAATCTAAAGTCTTGAAATTAGCTTGAGCACAAATCTTATAACTCCATTGGACACTTCAACTGTCCACCTATTCCTCACTCCCCTTGAGAGCTTCGTGGCATATTTCTCCTTAATAAGAGTCGCAACGAATCAACACGTCTTCTGAGGTAAATGTCTTCAAAACACTGGGCTCAAAGAAAAAAAATCTTGACCCCCGCTAGTTCTGGTGCTCGTCTGAGGACAGGAATTTAGCACAAGACAATCCACTGCAACGCGGACTAAACCCTGTTCATTGCAGATAAGGTATGGCGTTTTTTTTTCATTTCCTGAAAAATAACTGTTTTGGAGATATGAGGATTCCGCCCGACAGCGACGATATACTCATTCTGAATGAAGTGTGACGAAGCATGTGAGGTGCTGTGTGTCTGGGAATAAACACTTCTACTTCATTTGGAACTGAAACTGTGTGTGTGTGTGTGTGTGTGTGTGTGTGTGTGTGTGTAAAACATCTACATGGTCTGAACTCACAGATGTTGCAGGCTGTTGCTGAAGTATGGTGTCCTGCTGCACCCGGGAACCTTAATGCTCCCGTTTAGTGTGTTACAAACACACACAGAAACACACACACACAATATATGCAAATCCTTTAAGGCCTACACCATCATCAGTAGTGTGATGTACAATAAAAACTATAACAAGCAGAAAATAAGCATTATCATATCAAACACACACACACACACACACACACACACACACACACACACACACACACACACACACACACACTGTGATCTTCAGGGAGTTAATTTGTGTGGATCTTTGTGAATTTTCAGATAAAGTATACACACATAACTCTCCATTTACTGAAGGTCTGTTCTTTTGTTAAAGAGTTTTGATGCACTTTGACCTCTGGGAGCCCCAAAGGAACACACACCCCCAACACACACCCCCAACACGCGCACTTTTTATTTAGACCAGACAGGATCTAAGATCCACATGACAAGTTTATTTCAGCTGAACTGAAGACTAAGTACGACGGAAGAATGATGGAGCTTTCAGTATAAATTCATTTAACATGATTCAATTAAACCAATTCACTGTGAATCATTTAGAGCGATGATTCACTCTAAAGTGAATCATCGCTCTTTGTAGTTTGAGTAAAATTACAAATAAAGAAAGATTATATAAAGTAGTACAAAAATGATTTAAAGTAAATAAAAAAATAGGGAAGAAAAAAGATATTAAAAATAAGTCCAAAAAAAGGAAGTGTAATAAAATTAATTGTGATATTAATATAATGTATAAAATATATTTATAAATGTGTTTAAATAAAAAAATTTAAAAAAAAAACAACTATTTGAACAATTGGAACAAAGAATAATTTATTTTTCAACTGTAAAATTATATTTATATAATTATTATTCTAGATTTTTTTTTTAATTCAGGATATTTAATTCAGTAATATCAAATAATGCATTGCTTTTAAAATGTAAAAAATTATAATGAGTGTAAATTTGTAAAATAAAATAAAACAGCTGCAGATTTTCTGAAAAAATCAGGAAATATATTAAATATAATTAATTAAATTATTTCCTCAGTGTCACTTGTACTAGGGTTAATGTAGGGCTGTGTTAGTGAAACAAACACACACACACACACCAAATAGGATCTGACCCATAAACATATCCACACAATGCTTTCAACTCTAAAAAAAGGGGCACACCACTGAGTAAAGGAAGGGGTTTTTGTGTGTGTGTGTGTGTGTGTGTGTGTGTGTGTGTGTGTGTGTGTGTGCGTGTGAGACAGAGAGAGAAAGAGAGAGACACACACAGTGAGTGAGAGAGCAGGAGAGCTCATTACAGATTTGCTGGGGCCCCTCCACAATAGGCCCTGAGCCACTTACGAGGGGATGATCTCCTGCTCACACACTCCCAGAGTCCATCAACACACACACATACACTCGCACCCTTGTGGCTGGGAGAGGATTTAGGGATCTCAGGAGACTTGGGCAAAAAGGAGCGAGTGAGCGGGAGAATAAAGAAGAAAAGAGGAGAGGAGCGAGGCGGCTGGCGGGCGCACAGATGAGCAGCAGGGCTTAAAGCATGGCACGACTCTCCGTCAGGAGAACATTACCATTCCAAAACCATCCAACATCTGCTCTACCACACAGACAGGGTGTGAGAGAGAGAGAGAGAGAGAGAGAGAGAGAGAGAGGGTGTGGTGTTTCCCCCAGCTCACAACGTTCTTTATCTATGGACTGGTGTCTGTAATTTCAAGACAAATGGAAGCATAAAACCACACACACACATACACACAAACAAGTGAAGACAGGAAGTGCTTATTACAGTGATATTACAATTAACAACCTTTGCTTCTGAAAATCAATCAGGTTCTTCAGGACACGGACACGGACACACACACACACAAACACACACTTATTTTGTCCTGTACATACAGTGGGGTCACAAATTTCCTTGCATTTAAACAGCAGCCAAGAAAATGTTTTAAAAACTCAAAGGTTTGTTAATGTCCAGGTTTAGAAAAAAAAAAAAAAAAAAAAAAAAAAAAAAAAAAAAACCTTCAGAAAGAGGTCTCAGATTAGTGGACCCCAAAGTACCCCCCCACCCCCCCAACACACACACACACACACACACACATTTTTACGTGTAACATAAGTAACAAATCAAAATCAATCAGAAGGCCAAAGTTGAGGAACAGCTGAGGAAAGAAATCAACCTGAAACAGTTCACAGAAGAACACAAGACTGACAGAACGTGTGTGTGTGTGTGTGTGTGTCCTGAAGAGCATGAGACTGACAGAATGCAAGGAAAAGTAACTGAGAGAGATGGAATCTTTGCATCATAGAAAAAGTCACGACACTTAAAGTAATGTGTGTGTGTGTGTGTGTGTGTGTGTGTGTGCTTAAATCTGTCTGGGCGTCTGAAGACTGACCTCCCTCTTTGGGCCATAAAAACGCTGCTTATAGGCTGTTCTGAGAGAGAGGATATCCAGAGACAGCGCTGCTTTTAATACTCGTACATCTGGCCATCTGAGGCCGGATTTTTATTTTTTTCACCACTCAAACCCCAGACTTTTTCATTTTTATGATGGGCCATTCTCGTTACGAGGATGTTAGTGGCATCGGGGGATCTGGGGAGCTGAAATAATGACACCGTGAGGGCCGAGCACGACGTGCCCGTCGGGTAACAAAGCGCAGAGCTCTTTTAATAAAAGCACCACACACTGCAGAGCGCTGGATAACATGGTTAGTGCGGTGACTACTAATCACAGCTTACTGATACCATCAAATTACGCTTAAACTCACCGTCGCAAACACGTCGGCTTATTCGGAGCTGAGACGAAACTAACCTGCGATGTCGAGCATTCCTGAAAGATTCCTTACTTTAGCGTTGATGTGAAACGACAGACTTCTGCTTAAAACTTTAAACTAAACATAAGCCCAGTCACACCGTCAGCTCACCGCTCTGTATAATAAACATACAACATACACAATGTTCTGTTAAAAAGTAAACCGTGTGACTTACACTTAAATGAAAAAGATAAATTAGAGCTATTAGATACGGAGTATAAATGAAAGTCAGGTCAGCGTTTTTGTGGTCACGCGGCTGTTCTGTTAGCTTTAGGTGCGAAGGTTCTTTGTGCTTTAACCGTGAGCAAGAAGAAAGTTAGTTTTGTTCAAAAACCTCTAGATCTAGATCTAGATCTAACTCGTATGTGTAGAAATGATTTGACGTTAGTAGCGTTAGTAGCATTATACACTGAAGCTGCATCACATAAATCAAACACTGGAAATGATATCAAATAAATTCCATAACTGAGTTACAAACATTAAAGATTCAGATTCAATTTCAGACTTTTCCTCGCTGATATTAAAGAACATTCCGTATCGACCTTTCTACTTAGAACCGTACAAAACCTTGACGTTACAACTGTACAAAATCGTTAGGAAAACTAGTAGAAAATGTTTTATCGTACCTCGGCTGTCTGCCTGTTTGAAAAACGCGGCTTGCTGAATAAAAAACGCAGCTTGCAGTTAGAAGAAATGTCGAAAACCTCTTTGCTAGCTAAGCGAACGTTACGAGGTCGGAGAGTTACGAGATGATCAAATAAATATAAATTTATTAAAAATATATAAAATCTAAATATATATTTAGATAAATTATAATGTACCACTCAGGCATGTAGAGGGCTATTTCTATAAAATCTGCTTAAAAAGTGTGGCTGTAAAAGTTGATAAAATTGTTAGCTACTTAAATATATATATATATATATATATATATATATATATATATATATATATATATATATATATATATTTATTATATTATTAAATATTAATATTATTAGAATCCTTATTATTTTGGCAAACTCATTAACCATCCCACCATAAAAGTGTATGTGTGTGTGCATGTATTGTATGTGTACGTGTGTACGTGTGTGTGTATATGTGTGTATGCTCATGGGTGGGTGGCTCACAGATGATGTATGACTTGGGGTTCCTTTAATATGTTTCCTGTACAAAACGTCAGCTGGGCTTCAGCACACACGGACGTACGCACAAGCACACACACACACAGACACACACGGATTGCACTTTAAAATGCAATAACAAGCCGTCACATCTGGTTCGTAATCAAAGTGCTCAAATGGTACAAGGCAGAATATATACAACTCAAATAATGAAAGATGACTTTTCCTCTCGGTTGCAAGATGAAATATGACTTGCTGTCTCAGTTCATGGCTGAACACAGGACCAGATATACACACTGCAGACACACTGCAGACATGTTTAAAAGTTTTATTCATTTAAAAAAAAATTAAAAATGAGGAGGCAAAGCGCCAGGACAACCAGACCAAACCTGTGATTGTTCAACATATGCATATATATGAATTGCTGTGTGTGAGTAAGAGTGAGTGTGTGTGAGAGAGTGTGTGTATGAGAGTGTGTGTATGAGAGAGTGTGTGTGAGAGAGTGTGTGAGAGAGAGTGTGTGAGAGAGAGTGTGTGAGAGTGTGTGTGTGCGCATGCGTGTGTGTGTGTGAGAGAGAGTGTGTGTGTGTGTGTGCGCGCGCGTGCGTGTGTGTGTGAGTGTGTGTGAGAGCGAGTGTGTGTGTTAGAGTGTGTGTGTGTGTAATATATATACTGTATTACTACTGATGTGAAGGACCACAGGGTCACACAGCTGCTGGACATTAAGTAAGACCTCGAACCTTCAGCTGCTCAGGTGTATAAATGACATCCTGCCTAATTTTGCCTAAAAGGTTTCTGATTGCTTTTGATGTAACATTTCTTCTCTTTTATTAAACTTTCATGTTGACTCTGACTTAGTTTATTCTTGGTTTTGTTTTTTTTTACATCACAAAAAAAAAACAACTATTATATCAAAGGTGTGTAAATTACTTTATCCTTTATATCTTCCTTCCTGCAGCACTGCAGCATTAAGAGCGTCTCACACTGGAGCTCTGGGTCAAACCCAGAGAGGTGTGATTGATTTTTTTATTTGATTTAATTTAAAACCGGTGTAAAATTCAGTGTGTGGTTATAACATTGTTAGACAAATTTATTATCAAATACATTTTGTTTTCAGATTTCTTTTATTTTCGTTGTTATTTTATGCCTCATGTTAATCTTGAGTGTGACCGCTGCTGTGCATCAGGGTCAAAATGTTATTGAACAATTCTGTATATTCTGGGTGCAGGACCTCAAATTTACATCCAAACGATTGGACACTACAGTCTATCTTTCTTTCTTTCTTTCCAAAAAAAAAAAAAAAAAAACATTTTTGCATTAAACTAAAAGGAAAGTCATGTCAATGCTGAAAGAAAGAAAGAAAGAAAGAAAGAAAGAAAGAAAGAAAGAAAGAAAGACATTTTTTTTTAACATATTACAGATAATAAAAATTATTTCCAGAAGAAATTTCTAGCTGAATCACATATATTTTATTTTTATTTGCATTATTTAATATTCGGGTTCTTGTTGATTTATTTCTTTGTTCATTTTCTGCCCTGCACCTTTTTCACGTCACTACAGCTTAAGCCATGTGAATAACAAGAGGGAAAAAACTTATTTATTAATTCAAGTGTAATATGTGACAAAAATACAAAAAAAAGTTGTAGTTTTTTTATCTGTTTTTACTTTGTTCAGTTCTAAAAAGTTTGCATATATATGAATATAAATACACATGAACATCACTTACTGAGTTATTCGAGTGATTTCTTGTGTGTTGTTATATTTAGCGGTTTTATAATACGTTATCCTGTTCGAAAAATATAATATTTTTTCTGGAGTTTAAATTGAATACTAAAAAAATACTGTTTTATTCAATAAATTAATTTAAATAAAAAAGTGACAAAAATATTTTGTAAAAAAAAAAAAAAAATTTTCTAAAAAATAAGATTTTTTTTTTGGGTCCTAAAATGATATTTATTGGTAGGCTTTAGTCAACTCCATGAGATAGGAACAGTTATTTTACATAAAATAAAATACATAAATATAATAATGAAAATAAAACACATGGAGATTTACTGCACAAATTAATAAGGGATTAAGAAGCGGCATCACTGTGACTCTGGGGCAATGGGGCATATCACAGGGGTGGAGGACCGGACACACTGGGGCAATGGGGCATATCACAGGGGTGGAGGACCAAACGCACTGGGGCAATGGGGCATATCACAGGGGTGGAGGACCAGACACACTGGGGCAATGGGGCATATCACAGGGGTGGAGGACCGGACACACTGGGGCAATGGGGCATATCACAGGGGTGGAGGACCGGCCACACTGGGGCAATGGGGCATATCACAGGGGTGGAGGACCGGCCACACTGGGGCAATGGGGCATATCACAGGGGTGGAGGACCGGCCACACTGGGGCAGTGGGGCATATCACAGGGGTGGAGGACCAGACACACTGGGGCAATGGGGCATATCACAGGGGTGGAGGACCGGACACACTGGGGCAATGGGGCATATCACAGGGGTGGAGGACCAGACACACTGGGGCAATGGGGCATATCACAGGGGTGGAGGACCGGCCACACTGGGGCAATGGGGCATATCACAGGGGTGGAGGACCGGCCACACTGGGGCAGTGGGGCATATCACAGGGGTGGAGGACCGGACACACTGGGGCAATGGGGCATATCACAGGGGTGGAGGACCGGACACACTGGGGCAATGGGGCATATCACAGGGGTGGAGGACCGGACAAACTGGGGCAATGTTAGTAAACTCGAAGCCGTGTTTTATTACTAGGAAGCAGTTTTGAAGCCATTTTTGCAGTAAGGTAAAGACCTTAGTATTTTATGAAGGTGTGACTGACCTGCAGCCTGGAGGACTAGCTGGAGTCGAGCCTTGGCCTGTTCAGCTGCTGTCTGAAACAAACACACACACAAAATAAAATCAGTCATGACTAAATTAAGAAGAAAAATTTCCCCTAAACAAAACCCCAGTACAAAGGGAGCGAAAGTGAGACACGGTATAACAAACACCAGCTAACTTTAGAGGAAATTATGAGAATAATGATGAGGCGTGAAAGCCATTAAATTTATGAGAAAGATCATAATCATAAAAATAAAAAAGTGTGTGTGTGTTTGAGAGTGTGTGTGAGGAAGATTTGACAGCTGCCTCGGAAGTCAGAACTCGTGTTTGTGACACCAGTCAAAAAAGCAGGGTGTAATTCCAATATCCCTGCTATTAGATTTGCCGCTCTTAATTGTCAAGAAAGACGGATTGTATGATAAAGAAGTTATAAAGGGGATATAGATTGCATTTAGTACCGCACGCCTGTGTGTGTGTGTGTGTGTGTGTGTGTGTGTGTGTGTGTAGAGGCGTGTGCTGGGTGTGTGGGATTACAGAGAAATTAAATGCTAATAGGATGAAATTTGAATGTGGAGCCTGCGCATCTTGTTGCCGCTTGCCGAGCCTCGCTGACAGCCGTGACGCACATTTATTCAGCATAAATTTGATTTATCAAACTGTAAAAGTTGTCACTTTGTAAAAATGTCAGCTCGGGTGGCGGCAGGGAAATATAATGACCGGGTTTAATGTAAAACTGTCACTCTGCACTGTCTTAGATGACAAACACATCTAAGCTCCTCTTTCAAATCTCAAACATTTTTTTTAATGCACCTCTTCGAGATTTTTTTTTCTTCCTTTTTTTATCCCAAGAAGGGGATAAAATAGATTGGGAGAACATTTGAGATGAATTTATCAATCACAACAGCAGAGAGTGGGGACGGGGTACAAGTGGTGGTGGTGGTGGGGTGGGGGGGTGTTAGGGGAGCGGTAGGGGAGCTGGAGTTAAGGCGGCCTACACTTTATCAATCTTCTCCCTTATTCTCTGTTTTCAGCCCTCTTTTTTTTTTTTCTTCATGCAACTGTGATTACAGAACCGCTCCGTCTTGGTGCAATAACAAGTGGAGGAGAGGAAAAAGAAAAAAGAAAAAAAATCAGGGCTTAAGTGGATGGATAACAGCAGGCATGGCAATCATCTTAGTTACAGTTTATTATGAAATTTCCTCCATAATTGCGTTTGCATTTGTTTACCGTGGCCCCCAGGCCTCTGTCGGGCCGTATAAGACAGTTCGTATTTACAAAAGAGATCTCCCTCCCCCGCCTCTCTCTCTCTCTCTCTCTCTCTCTCTCTCTCTCTCCCACTTTGACTCAGTGAAAAGAAACAAAAAAAAAAGCAGAGATGAATGAAAGAAAAGAAAGAAAAGAGCATTAATACGGAACAACCGCTTGCCTTTTGCTATATAATATGATAAATGGCGAGAGGAATAATAGTTCCGTAAGCATGGCGCGTTATGAACAAGGGCCTTCATAACACGGCGTGTTCGAGAGTCGGCGTGTTCTGAGCGCGTGTTAATCAGACAGGGAAAGAGAGGCGTTGAGGCAAAACGTGGCCTTAAACGTACAATAAACGTAGAGTAATCTTTAAGTTTGTTCGTTAAACAAGACAGGATTAATCGAGTAGTTAAAAGAGTCAAACAACAAAATAATACCTGTAAAAGACATACAAGAGACATAAAGAAGGAAGAAAACAGAATGTGTAAGGAATCTGGATACAAACAGGAGTACTGTTAGTGTTAGTGCCCTGAAGCTGATTGTTTTCCAAGAGATTTATTCGTCTTACACCAAATTCCCACCCACCGGCTTAGTCCAGGTTCCCGCCTGTTATACGTCACGTGTCTCGTGCCTCATCCGTTCACACGTCACAGAGTGAAGTGCGATCTGCTCCCTTCCACATACATGAGCTCATACATACCCACAGACTGACTCTGACCAATCAGAAGCAAGAATAAAACAGTACTGTATAGGATTTGATATAACAGACAACACACGACGTGAGAAACGCAAGTCACTGAACACCTAAAACTTTAAACGTTACATCTAGTAACATCTATAGTTCCTGAGACTGAAATCACGTGTAAACAGACACAAGAGTTTATGTCCAAACAGAACCAGTGGTCACTGTGGAGGTCTTTATTTAATTTACTACTTTATTAATGACTAAATGTTGTCTGTAATTCAATAGCAAACACTAAAACTCTTTTAATTGTGCTCTCTTGGGGTTGGTCTCTCTCTCTCCATCTGTCTCTCTCCCTCTTGTCTCTCTCTCTCCCTCTGTCTCTCTCTCTTTCTGTCTTTTTCTCTCTCTCTCTCTCTCTCTCTCTCTCTCTCTCTCTCTCTCTCTCTCTCTCACACACACACACACACACACACACACACACACACACACCCATACGAGAGACGAGTTTCACGTTCCTGTCACATTAATAAATAATCTGCCCCCCAATTACCCAGGTGCCAATCAAGTACAAAAACAAAGAAGAAGAAGAGGAAGGGAACGAGGAGTGAAGAATGGTGTCGTCTTTACATACACGCAGAGTTAAGATGCTAAAATCAGAGCAAGGTGGATCCCAAAATCTTTCAATTTCTGCTTTTTATGTCGTTTCATGTCAGCCATGTGAGCGAGAGCAACTTTAAGAAAACGTATCAGAAGCAAAAAAGTGCATCTGCTTTTTTTTTTTTTTTAAATAGATTGTTAAAAAGTTAGTTAACAGTATAAACATATTTACATGGCACTGAATATGACCATTTTTTTAACATGAAATAAAATAAATACATAGTTGAAAATGTAGAAACAAATTTACATGGCAATGAATGTGTAAGATGTTTGATTTGATTTTTTTTTACATCAAATTTATATTGTTTAAAATTATTTTAAAGCATTTACTCTATATTTAAATTTTACAACATTACAATAATTTTTCCTGCTAAATCACAGATTTTTTAGATAAGATATTTCATAAAAATAAAAATCATTTTAATAAAAAAAAATTTAATTATTAAAATTTAAAATGGAAAAAAGAAAGAAAAAATATTTTCAATTCAATGGTCTTGTTTTACTAAAGCCACTAAAAATAAAAGGCAACATCAAAAAAACTAAACTAAAAACAAAAAAATGTAAACTGTCAACACACTTCCATTCATTCTTTCCAGGTGAAAAACTTTGAACTTCTGAGTTGTTGTAACGTCATAAATTAATAAAAAATAAAACATTGCATGCTAGCTGGAGGTTTGGACTCTTATATATAGCGATTAGATGCATCCTGTAAGAGCATTCAGTATTAAAAATAAAATCAAATGCTCAATAATAAGATAATAAGCGCTGGATCAAGTGCTATTTTATCGCTTTCTTATTAACGTGAGTTGAAAGCAGATTCTTCAAAGGAACCAAATTAGTAGTGATTTATTTGATGGTTATGACTAAGACTTCTCATGCAGATCCTTTGCTTGCTTTTCTTCTCATTCGTATGTCATCATATTAGGTTTTTATCCATTTTTCCTTTTTAAGGTGTCTCTTGCTTTTATGTTACATCATATTATTGATGCAGAAAAAAAATAAAAACATGCAATTTTTCATCTTCAGATTACATTTTCTGCCTATTTCTTAGCCCCAGGGTTAAAGGAAGTGGTCTAAAAGCTACCGAAAAACCGACAATAAAGACGTGAGCTAAACAAATGGTGAGATAAACGAGTGGAATTTGAATAATCCGAACGAAGCGGCTATAAAACAGACTTAAGCGAAACGGCGGGAGTGTGTGTTAGCCACCGTCTCCGAATCCGACTGCATAATTTGTTGGTTTTTGAAGGCCAAACGATCCGATTGGTCAACAGTTTTTGAATTTTAGGTTCCAGGTTGAACATTTAAAAAAGATTATGAAGTGTTTTGAATGAGATAATTTTTGGGAAAAAACTAATTTGAGTGAGTAATTTGAGTAAAATAAAACCATATAAAACTACCACTTGATTTATTTTACGGTCTGAAGATCTGAAAATCTGATTCGATGAAAAATAAAATCGTTAACTTAGTTAAACAAGTGAGAGTTAAGTACTATTACACTGTTAAAGCTAAAAGCGTATCAGGTCTCGATATGCAAATATTGTCTATAATTACTGGATCGTCAGGGCGCACGGTTGGTAAGTATAGACGTGTAGGTGTTTCCTATTTGCATATCATCCCGTATCAAATCCTGGATTTCTTGCTGAGTTTTTCCTTATTTTCTACTTGAGAATTCATTTCCATCTAAATTCATCATAACATTTTTGTTTACCGTCAAGATCCAGCTGACTAGAAAATCTAAAAATTCCCCCCGTACTGCAGAATCTGGTCACGTGACCCGTCGATTTAAGTGATTATTATTACGCTAATTAAACTGATTTGTTACTTATCCAGATTTCAGTTATTTCTTACAAAGAGCAAATTAAAAGGAAGG
This sequence comes from Tachysurus vachellii, assembly GCF_030014155.1. NCBI lineage: Eukaryota > Metazoa > Chordata > Actinopteri > Siluriformes > Bagridae > Tachysurus > Tachysurus vachellii. The sequence goes on from NC_083460.1 coordinate 17,330,342, forward strand.
TTAAAACAAGCATAGAGATCCATCATTACACCTGATTATACCGTTTATTTTCTGTAAAAAGATATAATTGGTCCGTTATAGAAACGTATCAGATTAGTGCTAGTGATTAAAGTTTAAAGCGGACAGACAATGAGCTTCGAATCAGATCCATGCTCTGATTAAAGTGTAAAGCAGGTCCTTCTAAGCATCGTGCTGGAGACCCTGGGGATGAAATTGCAGATTTGGAAAGGTGTTGAGCGTGTCGGCTATCTCGCTCCCACACACACTGGCATCCTAGGGCCAAACCAATTAGCCCAATTACAGCAATCCAAGCCTCTTCCTGCACCTCTGTGTGTTCTAAAATCTTGGTGCTCAAGATTTAACCCTCACTCTGCCCTCTACCTATAAAAACATATAAAACTCTCTCTTTTATCAACTTCTAACTAGGAACACTCTTTCTGTCTCTGTGTCTCTTGTCTCTCTCTGTCTCTCTCTCTGTCTCTCTCTCTGTCTCTCTCTCTGTCTCTGTGTCTGTGTCTGTCTCTGTGTCTGTCTCGCTCACTCTCTCTCTCTCTCTCTCTCGGCTGTGATCGTCATGGTGACAAGAGGGATTTCTCTGCTCTAATTGTCAGTGCGTTTCAGACCTCATGGTTTACACATCACCACCTTTGATGCCAAAGATCACAGTAAATCTCACGAAGACTGACGGATAACACGCACCAATCGCAGTCTCAGATTTGAATACGTCCTACATGTCCTGCTTCCATACGATCAAGTCAGACGATTAAAACCCTTTAAAATGTGGTATTGACCACGTTCATCTTCCTCAAGCTTTCAGAGCGTGTGTTCGGACAACACTTTGATAGATTTGTTCTGAAACGTAAACTGCAAATATTTCAAACATTCTTTTTCTCATTCTGGTTGGACGAAAAAGTTTTCTATTTAGTTAGAAAATTTAGTTAGACAATGTTGTAGAACGTACATTTGACCACGCCACCTTCTCGTCCCCTCGGTCAGCGATGAGTTAAGGGGTACGACAGGACGACAGTGTATTACACACATTAGATTTACGAAACGGAAAACTGGGGACGTCTTTTGAAACATCTTTTATGGGACAGTTTTCCCCTCACGTGTGGTGAAAAGTGAGAATAAACCATTTCATCACTGTATTATTTAAATCCAAAGGAAAATTGTCTCTAAATAAATAAATACGTGAATACACGAGGACACTTCTGTACTTCACCGCTTCTTTCTCCCAGCTCATCTCATTTTATTTATTTATTTTTTTTTTTAGTTGTCATTATTTAGATCTCCTTTTTCTGCTATTTCCTTAAAAAAAAAAAACAACAAGAGGGAAGGGGTCGAGTCCCCGATATCCAGAGCCACAGGAAGATGCAATATTCCGTTTTTAATATCCAGGTCTATAAGATCAGAGCAGGGATGTGCTCCAGTGCAATATGTTTATTTATATATATATATATAAAAAAATCCCGCCTACTGGGGGGGGTCAGGCATCTATAACATATAACGCAGTGTATGGATATACTTTTATATATAATCTCAATATGGAATCGGAGGCCCTTTTTTACAACATGCCATACTTCAGGAAGGCACTAACAGCATTTTGGCAAGCCGAGGCTGTTCATCTTGGTGTCTCCAGCAGGCACAGCCACTGCATAATAATGCGCTTCCCTGCTCCGAAATGTTATTTCGCAGGCCGCGGCTCATCTCTCAAACTTCACCACTATTACAATTTCCCAAACTTTTATTTCCTTCATTATTGCCAACAAGATTTCATTACGTATTTAGAATGTAAACAAGCCTGAGTAATGACACCCTCCGTCTCACCGCCGTTTTTTTTTCTCTCTCTCTTGGCGACGTCTCTCTTTTTCCTCTCAAATCTTCTGGTGTGTTTGTGTATGTGTGTGTGTGTGTGTGTGTGTGTGTGTGTGTGTGTACACATTAGGCATTCAGTGTGTATGTGCCAATATGCATGCACCAATCATAGACAAGAAAACAGACATCCACATACAACTGAGGCTGAAGCGTGATTCATTTTTGTTGCGTTGTTGATCATTCAGTGGAAAGATGGAGTATGTGTGTGTGTGTGTGTGTGTGTGTGTGTGTGTGTGTGTGTGTGCGTGTGCGCATAGATTAAAAAAATGCCTCTTAAAAAAGAGAACATTAGAAATTTAACCAAAAAAAAAAAGTTTATGCTCAACTCACATAAATCATGACGAAGAGAAATGAGCGTACGGAGCAGCGAGCTCATCTCTCCCGCATGCGTGGAAAATGAAATCCACTGCAATACCGATCAAAACTGCAATCATCAAGAGATAATATCTTCTTTGGTCTATCCACACTTTCCGATTTAATTTCCTCCATGCCCTTGACATCCGGCGATACCATTAAGATTAAGCGCATACAGTAAGGGACTAGTTCTCACAGCGTGATGTATGAGGGTCTCGCACTAAACCTAATATCATCATTTAAAAATTAATGCAATATTTCTTTTTTGGAATTTCTTTCTTTCTTTCTTTTTTTTAATGTTGCACACGCAGGATGTGCAAACTGGGATGAATGTAAAGAGAGGGAGAAGATGAGAAGTAGTGTATGAGGATGAAGAAAGAGGGCCGGAGAGGAGGAGGAAAGAGAGAGAGAGAGAGAGAGAGAGAGAGAGAGGGAGAGAGAGCAGGAGAAACAGACAGATACTGAGATAGAGAGACTGAGAGAGAGAAGAGAAACAGATGCCAAGAAAGAGAGAGAGGGGGGGAGATACTAAGATAGAGAGACAGAAAGATAGACAGACACAGAGAGACCAAGAAAAAGTAAGAGAGACAGATAGACACTAAGATAGAGAGACTGAGAAAGAAGAAGAAAAACAGATGCCGAGAGTGAGAGAAAGAGAGAGAGAGAGAGAGAGAGAGGGAGACTACAAGACAAAGTGTGAAAAAAGTGAGATAGTGAGACAGATTGATAAAGTGTGAGAGACAGACAACTAGACAGATAGACAGACAAATAGACAGAGAATGGGGGGGTGACAGAGGAGAGAAACAGTGAGACATAAAGGAGAGAAAAAGTGAAATAAGAAGGGAAAGACACAGGTATTCATATATACTATATAGTGAGACAGAGACATTAGCAGATAAGACAGAGAGAGATAGACAGATAGAAACAAAGAGATAGACAGACAGAGTCATTTTGTGTGTCAGTGAGACATGTAATTATAGCAGGTCATGCACCTGGACAGAGGTCAGCGTCATCACTCTATCATTTAGCCGAGCGGGGGCTCGAAACATAGAGCTGTGAAGATGACACACACACACACACACACACACACACACACACACACACACACACACACACACACACACACACACACACACACACACACACAGCCTTAACACGATGAAATCATTAGAGTAATACGCCTGGAAATGTGTTTGCAGATTACGTCTCCTCTCCTTTCACGTGTCCCGATGCTCGTCGGCTCTTTATGTGCCACAATCAAATTACCGGCGACAGACACGGCCGGGAAAAAGAAAGCCATCGCACCGTGACGAGATAACGACTGAACCGCTCCTTTCCATTCTCGTAACTCTCGCTGTTAAATCTGGGTTGAGACGAGTTGATTGTGTTGCGTACGGTTTACATCGTTTTCCTCCTCATACATCGTACCACTCAGTGAACCTTGCGGAAGGGGCGGAGTCAACCTTACCTGCAAAACGCCTACCTATATTTACATTTACGCCATATGGACCTGGGATTCAAACTCACACCCTTCTGATCAAGAGTCCAACACTTTAACCACCAGGGTATCACATGTCACACTAAAACATACACCACTGGATTATTTCATCTTGTAAATGTGAGGTAATATCTCACAATTGTGACAATTAGACTTCATATCTCACACCCGTTCATAACACGACTGTGTCTTGACATGAGCAGACAATTACAACTACAACTTCTCTCAAAAGCACGAGTTAATAATCACACAATTAAGACTTTATATCTTGTAACCAGATTTAATTACTTCGTTTTTTTCACAACTGGAGACAATCAAATTTCGTGCGTATATTTTTTCATACACTGAGCTAAAAAGCGGCCGGACTTTCACAGAAATGTAGAAACGCATCCACCAGATAAATAAACGTAAAGCCTTCGTCAGGCGTGTAAATAAAACCGAAGTCTTTGACCCGGTAAAAATGTTGGGTGTTGGAGAAATTACTCCCAAAACGGCGAAAGCTACGGAACGATAACTGCAACAAATCAGCAAATGAATGCAAAAAGATCAATTAGCGTGAAGGCGCTAATCTGCATGAATCTGATGCTTTATGTCTCTGCTGATGAGCTGCTTTTGTAGTGCTTCCTTTTTAAGCAGCTGCGCATCTGGCCTGATTAGCGTTAGCAAAGCGCACGCTACGCTAGCCACTGGGGGATTCGTGCTTCTCTCCCTGACAGAAAAGAGAGAAGGGAAAAAGTAGACAGAAAGAGAGAGAGAATGAGACATAGAGGGAGTAATTAACATCCTTTCAAAAGAACCAAAATAAGCAAAAAATAAGCAAAAAAAAAAATACAAATAAAACAAACCGCCTCGGTCTGCTGCACAAAGCTAATTGCTAGCTGTGGCAATCTCACTAAGGCTAAATAGATTAGGCTGCACTGAATGCTATCAAGGCTAGTGTTAATGTGGCCAAAGATACAGATTCCCTCACACGGGTTGTTAGAAAGAAAAATCGCTCTTTTATTTTGTGGATTAAACTGTTAGATAATGTGAATGTGAGGAAATGGAAGACGAGGAGAGGAAAAGCAATCAGTGAAGAAAGTTGTCTTGATTCTGACTTTGTCAAGTTTGCTGTCCTCTTCTATCACTGGTAGTC
>NC_083460.1:17340203-17370203 GCF_030014155.1 Tachysurus vachellii
AGAGAAGGGGGGGGTCTTATTGACAGAATAAAGCTTCTGATGTAGCCTCCAGCATCACAATGAAAATCTACACCATCTCTAAAATTACATTCAGTAATCAAGGCCACAAAAGCCAGAGTGAAACCCTGCTCCTCTCTCTCTCTCTCTCTCTCTCTGTCTTACTATCTCTTTCTCTCTCTCCCTCGTTATCTCTGTCTCTCTCTATTTCTCTCTCTCTCTCTCTCTCTCTCTCGCTATCTCTGTCTCTCTCTCTATCTCTCTTTCTCTCTCACGCTCTCTCTGTCTCTCACTCTCTCTCTCTCTGTCTCTCTCTGTCTCTCTCTGTCTCTCTCTGTCTCTCTCTGTCTCTCTCTCTCTCCACTTCCACAGGAAAAAGAAAGGGAGATCCAAAGCAATCTCTGCTTCTCTCGTTCTCTTCTACAGCAGACCTCTGGCTATTAAATACCTCCCTAATCAGTGTGCTTGTAAAGGAGAGCAGCTCTATTCAGACAAAAGGCCTAAAACAAAAGGAAAGGAGAAAAAAACAAGGAGATGAAGAACTATGGGTTCAGCCACTGAATGACCAAGAGAATGAAATTTAAACAAAGCATCCTCTAGTTTTTAGAGTTATTAGGAACGTCAGAATTGGCAGATGCTCACACTGGTTTTCACAGTGAGCTGAATATGAAGAAGTGTGGAGTAAGAGACAAGTTAGATGAATCAACAGGGAAAGTGTTCAGTGTGGAGTAGTGTGAGTCCACCTGCAAAAGGAAAACGGGAGAGAGAGAGAGAGAGAGAGAGAGAGAGAGAGAAAGAGAGAGGATAATGGAAAGTTCTTTATCTTGTGTTTTATTCAGTATGATCAGTATGTGAATGTGTCCTACAGCCACGAGCTATTTGAAAGAATATATTAAAAAAAAAAAAAAAAACAAAGTAAAAACTTCAACTGCCATGTTTGCTTTATTCTGAGTCCTGCTCCTGGGATGGAATGGAACCTGATGTGTCTTCTGCTCATCTAAAGCTCATCATGAACTGATATATGGCACACTGTGAGATGCTTTTCTGCTCACCCGGACTGTCTGATCACTCTACTCTGACAAGATGTCTGTAACTGTAGAACTGCTGTTCTCTGCATGTAAAAATCCCCAAAACACAGCAGTTACTAAAGCAGTCCATTGAGCGCCACTTACTGCTATACGTATTTAGTGGTTAAGATGTTGGGCTGCTGCTTTGATTCCCAGGAACACAAAGCGACTTGGTGATTTGGTAAATGTGGATAAGGTTGTCTGCTAAATGCCAGAAATCTGCAGGATAATACAAATATAAATCTCCAAATCAGAACCTGGTCGCCTCTGAACGTCTACCGTTACCGACATGAGCGACGTTCTTATTCACTCAGACATGTCTTCACCCTAAGACCTTTCCTGAACTCTCATTATCTTCCGGCACTCTGCCTGAGTGCATCTTTTCATCCTCCATCTTTAATTCATCTACAGTTAGCAATCCTTCTCTGTTTGTCCTTTTGAGCCACTTTACGTCCCCACCTCTCTCTTCTCGTTCTGTTCCACGCTTGGCTTGTTCGCCCGTCCCACACCCACCCTCCCTCCCCGTTTCACCTCGTAGGCCCACCTCTGTGCCGAAAGCCGACCCTAATTCAATTAGGCCCTTCAAACCAGATCAGGCTACGGCTAAGCAGAAAAAGAGGAAGAGATTATTGGCAAATGAATACGGATTTGTATCGAACCGCCTCACAGAGAGAGAGAGAGTACATCTACAGCTTTTCATTTTTCTCCTGCTCTCATTTTTCCCTCCACTTTTCGACCGTCGCCGCGTTTCCCGCAGGTCCGCAGGGAGCGCCGATCTTCTAGACCTCCGCTCTCCGTCCCTTGCGCTCCCTCCTCTCTTCCGTGCCGTCGACATGGCCACATCGATTTCTGAATTAGACTGCGATATTAAATAATTAATATACTTGCCGTGATTGATGTCTTGCATTAGGCCTATATTAGGTTATCAATCAAGCTCCACTTGGTTTAATGTAACGATATTGAAAAAGTGTCAGGGGCCGTTCAGGCAATTTGTAGTTGAGGCAGAGTAGATAGTAATGTTGGTGTAACACAAGGCCAGCGAGCAGCAGGAGACCAGAGAGATCCGGGTGGGGGAAGAGATGTCATGAGCAAATGCATATTGCTTTAATGGGCACCACCAGATAAACAGAGAGTTGTAACCTTGGACCGAGGCCGCCATAAATCTGGATCGCTATGACCTCACGTCGTGCTTAAGTTCCTTCTTTCGGCTGCGAGCGTGCAAGTGCTCTTCTCAGCCGCGGTGAAGTTCCTGTGCAGGAGCTTTGAGGACGTTTTGACGGGCGAGATCTGATTACGAACTGGGTCGGTTGGGTTTATGTCTGGTTCTAGTTATTCAACAACTTTGACATGTTCTCACACAGGGAACGTCAGGCTTTGATCACACAGCTAGACATCTTTAAATGGACAAAAGTTAAAAAGTAGTGTAAATAATAATAATAATAATAATAATAATAATAATAATAATAATAAAACATTCCCATGTTATTTGGGTAAATTTATGCTGTCTTGGTATATTAATGTTTTCTTAGGGACACACTTATGTCCAGGGATTTCAGAACAGCGTAACATATTGCGTCATCGGGTAGGCGTGGCCTATTTGATAATCTAATCCTATCCCTAACCGTAGTTTTTGGTTGTTTATTTGTTTTCTAAAATAAATCATCTACCTGTATGATTGTTTTGTCATTCGTAGTATGCTGTTGTTTTTTTTTTTTGAATGAGGGCGTTTTTCCAAGACCTCCGGAAACACGCCCACTTTATGTGGTGGTAACGAAACCCCTGGAATTTAGTGAATGCCGTCTTCTTATCGAGTTATTTCCTGTCAGTTTTATCTGGTTTTGCTAAATTCCACAGCATCCACATAAGAAAGATTTTTCCCAGACCACCACACAAATATCCCCCGATAAACCGCTACCTGGTGCCGAATGACGTTTTCTACACGTTTCAACTGACCTGTAATTAAAAAGGGTCCAGTAGCGTGTAATAATCGCTATTGAATTCGTGTTGGATTTAAAAAGATGCCGTAACGCACCGCGAGAACATTTTGTAGCTAAAATGTATGAAACGTAAATCTGCGAAAAAAGGAAAAAAAAAGAAATGAACGTTCAAATCGAATGAACGTGATTGAATGCCGTCTAGGAAACGTGGGCTAGGAGTCAAGAGGGTGAAGGGGTTAAAAAAATGCTCCTTGTCTCGTAGTTCCCGTAAGGAGGTCATTATTTATCCTTACTTAATTAAGTAAAAGAGGACAAACAAGTCAAAGTGTTAACAGAGCTCGATGCAATGCCAGGCTTTCGCTCGCTAGTCAATACGGGCAAATTGGAAATGTCTGACTAATCTGTCAAGTGGAGGGGGCACAGACTGACAGACGGACTGGAGCCTCAGCTCTGTGTGTGTGTGTTTCTGGTCACTACGTCTGGATGGTCTACTGCTTGGTCTGCTTCCCATCTCTCTCGCTCTCTCTCTCCATTTGTCACTGTAGGTAGCACTCAATTAATTAAAGCATGTGCAGCACATGTTTCATCAAGTGGTCAAGTTTCAAATACCAGTGTTTGTTTTACTCCTCTCTCCATCATGCTGCTCTTCTCCCTTTATCAACCTACTTGACATGGTAAAGATGAATATCCTCAGATGGAAGGAGGAGTTCATATGCTAAGATGGTCATTTCATTAATATCCACCAGAGAGAGAGAGAGAGAGAGAGAGAGAGAGAGAGAGAGAGAGAGAGAGAGAGAGAGAGAGAGAGAGAGAGGCCCATTAGCACAGAGCTCATCAGCAATGCATTACAGCTATGGTGTGCTTGAGTGTTAACCCTTTCGGTGCTAGAGAATGAGCAAGCTGGCCTTACAAACAGTGCAAATTACATGACGTGTGTGTGTGTGTGTGTGTGTGTGTGTGTGTGTGTACACATCTTTAGTAGTTAGTGAGAACCAAATCAAAACATAAATACTGTGCTTTTGAGCAGCGCGACAGAAAAGCGTTCACCCTGCTTCTGAAGATCCTGAATTTTGGGAGCCGAATTGAGTGAGAGGAATAACCCATGATTTCTGCATGAGGTTAATGGAATAGCATCTCTCCTGTCAATCACAATGACACTAACCAATCATGAGCATCTGTGAGCTCGTGTATGTGGAAGCTGATGGACGGCTCTTTCCTCAGGGTGGGTTTCGCTTTACAGTGGAGCAGCAGGATGAAAAATGCAGGTGGTTTTCTTCACTCTCAGACGGAGCACGTGTCGACCTTCACCCTGCCTGGTCGGTAGCTGCGGAGAGTCGGCTGGTGGGAGCCGGCAGACGGTTGGGAGGAAAAAAAGTGTCTTTGCACTTTTTAGTTGAAAAACATAACTGTTTCCTTCTGGTTACAGAGGTTATGTTAAGGGTTAGGTACAGACATGGTATTAATTATCTACAGCAATCATTATGTCAAACATAACATCTAAAGGAGTCATGAGACAACACACAAAGGCACAGAGGGCCGTAACCGAGTCGATGTCAGCCCACAGTTGGGGAAATTCTATGTACCGTCAACTCTACTGTAGAAAAATCAAGTTGTCAGCACAGGAAAGAGCCAATCACTTTTAAATTGCTCACGTGGGCTTAAATGTAACTGCTCTGATTGATTTTTAAAGGAAATTGTTTCATTAATTCATCAAATAAGGGGCGCACACACACACACACACACACACACACACACACACACACTCAGCTACACCTCACTGATGGATCCAGGGATCCATAATCGTTTTGTGTAATTCATATTTCAGTTGCTTTACACAAGTGAAGCTTGCAGTCGTGGGATTTCTGCAGACTTTCTCCTTGCATCTCCTGTCCAGAATGCTAGATTTAGATGAAAATAACACATCATTTCGCAACACTACTTTTCATACTGACTGAAGTCTCTATTAGAAAATCTTAGCTGTCTGCACTGGTGTAAAATTCATAAGGATGCTGTGTTTACATTGTGGATTTGTTATCAAGATTAAAGCAGTCAGTAATGGACTTTTACACTGTACGGCATGCAGAGGTATGAACAAAATCATCGGTAACATCTTACATTAAAGGTGGGGTCTCCATTGTTTGTGAAATGCTTCAGAAATCTACGTTGGGCCGCCAAACTAAACAAAAACAAAACAAACGTGTAGCCAATGAGCAGAAAGGGGCGGGTCTTGTCAATATGGGCGGAGAGAGTGTTTAGTGCGCATGTGTGACATTAGCAGAAAGCAGTTTTAACATTGACATGGAGGATAAAAACAAAGAAAGAAAGCGAAGAAAGGCTTACAATAAGGCAAGAAGTAGGACCCGTGTTAATATAGGATCAGCTTTCCAGAGCTGAAGAGAACTGAACGTCTTCCGCGTGAAACGAAGCTAAACCTTTCACGGTACAACACAGTACTACAAAAACACATTTGTATTACCATAGTATTACTCATTGTGTTCATTTATTGAAAAAATATACCCTCAGCCAGCTGCCCCAACAGGGGTGGGACCCATTTGGGTTAGGGGCGTGTTTGTTTTGGTGATTTCAAATGTCAACGTTGGCTTTCAAACAACGGAGACCCCACCTTTAATATTCCCTTAACTGAGAAGTAACACATAATAAGTAACATTAACTAACTAACTAACTAACTAACAACTGCTTGTATAATGAAAGAAACAAAAAACACCACTATAAACAGTAAATATTTGCCCCTCTGATGCCATGTGGCAGTGGTGGCTCAAGCGGTTAAAGCTCTAGAGTTGTGGATCAGGGTTCAAGCCCCAGCACAAGCCAAGCTGCCACTTTTGGGCCCTTGAGCAAGGCCCTTAACCCTCTCTGCTCCAGGGAGCTGCATCAAGGCTGACTCTGCGCTCTGACCCCAACGTTGGGATACGTGAAGAAAGAATCTCACTGTGCTGTAATGTATACGTGACAAAATAATGTCGTCTTCTTCTTCTCTTATTGGTGCTAGTAAATTCAGAAGTCAACGCTAATTATCATGCAAAGATTAGAACCCTAAAGAACCTGATACTTACATCAGCACGAGGGAAGTCATTGTCGGTGTAATAGACTAAGACTAAATATAAATATAAAGCAGTAGTGAGGTCGACTGTGCCTTCGTTCCACTGAAGGAGAGAACGTTGAGAAACGGACGGCGACATGGGTGGTGCAGGGAATGACAAAAAACGAGTAGCGGGCTGTCATCTCTGTATCGTGGCCTTCGCCGTGTTGCTGAATTGAAAGTGAAAGTGTAATCCTGGGTGGACAGAAGCACTGTCTCTCTTGACTAGCCTATCAAGCGTTGATAATGCCTCTGTCTGGGTCAGTATGTTCTCCGTCAGATCCGAACGCGCCCCCTTTTTAAACCCAACGTACAATGGACAGACCGGTGGTTTTAGCATAATCCCGCTGCAGCCAAGGTTTATAAAAACCTAGGGAAAGGCTTTACAGGCTGGAAGACAGTTGCGTATAGTCAAGAAAAGGGGGTAGAGAGAAGGAAGAAAAAGATATGATGTTGAATTGACGGCTCTGACACCTCCCCTCCGGACTCAACCTTCTGTTTTCAGACGGTTAGCAGATTTAAGGGAAGCGTCCACAGTTTTGAGAACAGGTTCGAGATTAGACGAGAATGGACTGCTGTTAGAACTTCTGGGATTTCTGTCAAAGAAATTTTAGTGTTGATGTTTTCTGAGGGTCATTAAGTGAAGTGAACCTGACAGAATTTATTTAAAGTTCATGCAAATATCAATCATCAATTACTGAAATGAAATGGTAAATGAATTACACCTTTAGACTGAACACAATTGCAAAGAAAAAAAAAATAATCATCCCAAAAATTACATCCAAATTTTGTCCTCATATTACTTGCACTGAAAGAGCTACAAACCTCCATTTCTGCAGAAAGTAACAAGACAGAGAGGGAAAAAGGTTGATTATTACCGCGAAAGTGACTTTCCTATGTGTTCCAGCTTTACCTCTGATTGTTTAAGCTCTAGCACTGGAGACTCCTTCCAAAAAACATTAAACAAACGTCTCCTTCGCCGTATCGACGGTTACATCACGTCTTTTTAAACCTGCCTGTGAACGAGTTGCGTTCGTAGAATTTGTATAAAGCTAATATTTGTCATGAAGCTGCAACAACTATCAGAGATGCAGTTATAATAAATGGATCTACCCAATAAATATCTAAAAAAAAAAAAAAAAAAGAAAGATTGATTAATTACACAAACAATAATTCAGTAAATATAATTCAGTCAAAATTAAAGAATAATTTTGAGGCGTAATAGAAGTAATATAAGTGAGACATGGAAACCATGATATTCCCATAAAAAGGCAAAAAAAAAAATTAAGTTTCAAATGTACTTGGAATTGCACCATTCTAAAAAGCTATAACGTTGGGAAAAAACATGGAGGTTTTTATTTTCATGCTTTATCAACCATCACGCACACTAACTGACTAACTTTTTGCATCTATACAACATTTATCAGACTGTATATTTATAAACACACCCTCCGGTGTCACCCATATGAGGATGAGGTTCCCCTTTGAGTCTGGTTCCTCTCAAGGTTTCTTCCTTTACCATCTAAGGGAGTTTTTCCTCCCCACAGTCACCTGAGTCACCTCAGACTTGTTCATTGGGGATAAATACATACACATTGTGAACTAAATATATTTAATATTAATCATGAATTTTGTATTCTATTAATCTTTATATTATTCTTTATAATAACCTTTTGTTCTATGTTTATGTTCTGTAAAGCTGCTTTGAGACAACGTCAATTGTAAAAAGCGCTATACAAATAAACTTGAATTGAATTGAATTCATTTACTAACTGCTTCGCTTAAGTTACAGATTTAACTAGTGCATGTTGAATACTGACAATAACACAATATAGTATGGGGTGTGTGTGTTTTACTGTATGCTTCGGAGGGACTATGGACACAAACACGTTCCCACTAACTAGTAAAGAACTCAATAAACCTGCAAGTTCATTGACACGATCCTGACGTGTGACTTCACCAAACTAAACTTGTTCTAAGGAAATTCTTATCATTTGTTTAATCACTCGGAGTGCATGAAACATCTTGTCATTTAAAGGATTAATTAGGATTTGCCCATCTCTCTGGGAAGCCAGAGCTGCAAATTGCACTTTGCCCGGTGCCTCTGAGGACAGAGCAATAGAGACAGAGCACACTATTAGTCACCATGGCAGGGAGAAATTTAATTTAGGCGACACAATTTAAAGAAAATTGACTCCTATTTAAAAAGGAGGGGGTGTGAAGGCGGACAAACGGCGGCACGGGGGGACAAGAGGATAAAAAAAAAGATGAGTGAAAAATCTATTTCCCTCCGGTTTCCTCAATGGCCTGGTGTCTTTTCATCTTCACCCAATTCGAACTTCGAGGAATTTATATATAAAAAAAAAACCTTCCCATTATTGAGTAAGAGACAATGTGGATCTCCGATATTGTGGGGTTTTTTTTTTCCAGAAGGAAACTCCACAAATTGAAACACTTGTACACAAAGAATGAGGCTGTGGATAATCGCACACGGAGAACTTTTGGCTGCCGACACGGCTGTGAGCCTGAGTCTAGTGGGACAATGGTGGTGAGCGTGGCAGCTGTCATGGCGGACTTTAAAAAGATGATCTTGGCACGGAATTTAAAAAAAAAAGAGGCGAGGGAGGAGGGTAAAGGCGAGGGCCAAAGAAAGCACTGATTCATTTGCAAATCGGGGCCCTGGTGCACGGCACCGTTCTGAGCCAGGAGTTAACAAGGTAATCAGTTTCAGTCTCTAACCTTGCATTGTGCTGTGCACCTCTCCACAGGGTCGAGGCATGAATAAAGAGTCTCTCACACACACACACACACACACACACACACACACACACACACACACCTGAACGCTGAAACATGAGTATTTGTTTACAGTGTAGTCTCTCCATCCAGCTCTCGGTGTGCTCAACACGTTACATAATAGAGTATAAAGAAAATGTCATTGTGTAAAAAACAGGCAGAGAGAGACAGAGAGAGAGAGAGAGAGAGAGAGAGAGAGAGAGAGAGAGAGTCCAGCTGTATCCATTCTTCTCTTCGTCTCCCTGCCCGGCCCTGGGGCCCTTCTGGGAGGCCCCAAGAAAAAAAAAAATAGCGCACTTCACAGTCTCCTCTCCTCTTTCTCTCGATCCTCCTTTCTGCTCCTGAGAAATCTGATCTAATCTGATTAATTGCAAAGCAACACAAACGTCCACACAAATCAAACCTACGTTACACAAAGGAATGTAATCCAAACACAGCTCACCTGTCGTAACGCACAAAGAAATATTCGCTATCGTTCATCGAACACCACGCAGCAGAGCAGATTTATTTCTTCAAATACTAATTTACTTGGATCACTCAAAATGTTTTAGATATCGTTCCACTTTTTATGCTATAGACGGTCACACGAGACGTGACAGACAGAGTAAATAAACACATTTTGGTGAAAAATATTGTGCAAACCAAATGTGTCAAATTTAGACCGAAATACAATTCTTATTGTTTGTTTCTTTGTTCTTCACTCTCACTCTAACTAGCACTCTCACTGTCACTCTCACTGTCACCGTCACTCTCACCGTCACTCTCACCGTCACCGTCACTGTCACTCTCACCGTCACTCTCACCGTCACTCTCACCGTCACTCTCACCGTCACCGTCACTGTCACTCTCACCGTCACTCTCACCATCACCGTCACTCTCGCAGCCACTCTCAACGTCACTGTCACTGTCACTGTCACTCTCACTGTCAATGTTACTGTCACTCTCACTGTCACTCTCACTCTCACTGTCACTCTCACTGTCACTCTTGCAGCCACTCTCACCGTCACTCTCACCGTCACTCTCACCGTCACTCTCACTGTCACTCTCACTGTCACTCTCACTGTCACTCTCACCGTCACTCTCACCATCACCGTCACTCTCGCAGCCACTCTCAACATCACTGTCACTGTCACTCTCACTGTCACTCTCACTGTCACTGTCACTGTCACTGTCACTCTCACTGTCACTCTCACTGTCACTCTCACTGTCACTCTCACTGTCACTCTCACTCTCACTGTCACTCTCACTGTCACTCTCACCGTCACTGTCACTGTCACCGTCACTCTCGCAGCCACTCTCACCGTCACTGTCACCGTCACTCTCACCGTCACTCTCACTGTCACTCTCACCGTCACGGTCACCGTCACTCTCACCGTCACCGTCACTGTCACCGTCACTCTCACCGTCACTGTCACCGTCACTCTCACTGTCACTCTCACTGTCACTCTCACTGTCACTCTCACTGTCACTCTCACCGTCACTGTCACCGTCACTGTCACTCTCACCGTCACTCTCACCGTCACTCTCACCGTCACCGTCACTCTCGCAGCCACTCTCAACGTCACTGTCACTGTCACTGTCACTGTCACTGTCACTCTCACTGTCACTCTCACTGTCACTGTCACTCTCACTGTCACGGTCACGCTCACTGTCACGGTCACGCTCACTGTCACTCTCACACTCACTGTCACTCTCACTGTTACTGTCACTCTCACTGTTACTGTCACTCTCACTGTTACTGTCACCGTCACTCTCAACGTCACTCTCAACGTCACTCTCAACGTCACTGTCACTGTCACTCTCACTCTCACCGTCACTCTCACGGTCACGGTCACTGTCACTCTCACGGTCACTGTCACTCTCACGCTCACTGTCACTCTCACGCTCACTGTCACTCTCACGCTCACTGTCACTCTCACTGTTACTGTCACTCTCACTGTTACTGTCACTCTCACTGTTACTGTCACTCTCACTCTCACCGTCACTCTCACCGTCACTCTCACCGTCACTCTCAACGTCACTCTCAACGTCACTGTCACTCTCACTGTCACTCTCACTGTCACTCTCACTGTCACTCTCACTGTCACTCTCACTGTCACTCTCACCGTCACTCTCACTGTCACTCTCACCGTCACTCTCAACGTCACTCTCAACGTCACTCTCACCGTCACCGTCACTGTCACCATCACCATCACTGTCACCGTCGCAGCCACTCTCAACGTCACTGTCACTGTCACTCTCACTGTCACTGTCACTGTCACTCTCACTGTCACTCTCACTGTCACTCTCACTGTCACTCTCACTGTCACTCTCACGCTCACTGTCACTCTCACTGTTACTGTCACTCTCACTGTTACTGTCACTCTCACTCTCACTCTCACCGTCACTCTCACCGTCACTCTCAACGTCACTGTCACTGTCACTCTCACTCTCACGGTCACGGTCACGGTCACTGTCACTCTCACGCTCACTGTCACTCTCACGCTCACTGTCACTCTCACTGTTACTCTCACTGTTACTCTCACTCTCACTGTTACTGTCACTCTCACTCTCACCGTCACTCTCACCGTCACTCTCACCGTCACTCTCACCGTCACTCTCACCGTCACTCTCACTGTCACTCTCACTGTCACTCTCACTGTCACTCTCACTGTCACTCTCACCGTCACTCTCACTGTCACTCTCACTGTCACTCTCACTGTCACTGTCACTCTCACTGTCACCCTTACTGTCACTACAGCAGGCCACTGAAAACAAATCAAAGAAACTCAAAGATAAATATTAGGTGTGACCATAACACAATATTTGGGCCTTCTTAAAAGAAATGATTGCATTGGTGTTCTCAGGAACACTCACTCACTCACTCACACACTCACACACTCACACACTCACACACTCACACACTCACACACACACACACACACACACACACACACACACACACTCACACACTCACACACTCACACACTCACACACTCACACACACACACACACACAGGCAAAAGTGGACGACAGAAGAATTCTTTCCCTGGAGAAGATAAATCTCTTCCCTACAGTTGGCTGGTTTAAACAGTTGGCAGGTAAAAATCAAGAGACAATTTGATACAGCTCGTTTACCACAAGATGTAAACAACTAGAAAGAATCCCACCACCTCTCATGGTGAGGATGGCTGCCAATGGAACTGGTTTCCTTTTATTTACCGGTAATGAACTTATCTGCTCAGATTCCACCACATGCTTCACAGTGACCCGAAGCACACTATCTTTTTTAAGGCAAAGAAGTAGAATGTTCTGTTATGTCCAAGTCAATCACCTGACCTGAATCCAACTGAGCATGCAGTTCACTTGCTGAAGGCAAGACTCAAGGCAGAAATGGCCAAAAAACATACAGCAACTAAAGAAAACTGCAGTAAAAGCTTGGCAGAGAATCACCCGGGGAAGAAATGGTGAAAAGAAGAGAGAGAAGACTGGGGATAGAGGTGATGTAGAGAAGTGAGTATACACATATACAGTATAAGAAAACATGGCCGCTGATGTCAACATACGAGAACGAGAGAACGAGGAGTCAGAAATTTGTTGCTAGTAAAAAGCTGTCATTTTAGTCTGGCTGCAAAAAAGAGGGAAAAATTCTGAACAATCCGCCATTTTTCCCTAGATTTTTAGTTAAGATCTGAATAATTTGTGTTTCGCACATTTGTGTTTAGCTCTTTGAGTTTTGTCCCCTCACTGGCCAGTGAGAAAGATCTGGACTGTTAGCTGTTTGAATAATCAATATGACAGCCTTCATGCTGCCATGTGATTCTGAGTTGCTTCTGTACAGAAGTGTGTGTGTGTGTGTGTGTAGTCATGGCCCTGTTTAACCTTAACTAGATTATGGTTATTATCCGGGCTCTCAGCCGCCACTGTACAGACGGGATAAGTGTTCACAAAGCCCCCTCTGTGCAGCGATGGGCCAATCTGTGATTCTTATTCATATCTAAGCCAGACGGTGCTCTCCTTTCTCCCTCTAACCGCCATGCTAAGTGACAGAAAGTCCCTCTTTCTCTCAAGCCGAGGAGGAAGAAAAGAGAAAATTAATCCAATATGGCCTCAAGCGTTGTGCGGTTTCTTGTCCTGGGGCTGCTCTGAGAGTGTGCCCTTGTGTGTGTGTGTATGTGTGTGCGAGTGTGTGTGTGTGTGCGCGAGTGTGTGAGAGAGAGTGAGTGAGTGTAAGGGTAAATGTGTGTGAGTGTGTGTGTATGTGTGTGTGTGTGTGAGCGTGAGCGTGAGTGTGTGTGTGTGTGCGCGAGTGTGCGAGAGAGAGTGAGTGAGTGTAAGAGTAAATGTGTGTGTGTATGTGTTTGTGTGTATATACGAGTGTGTGTGAGTGTGTGTGTGTGAGTGTATGAGTGTGTGTGAGTATGTGTGTATGTGAGTGTATGTGTGTGTGTGTATGAGTGTGTGTGAGTGTGTGTGAGTGTGTTTATATGAGTGTGTGTGAGTATGTGTGTGTTTGTGTGTGTGTGTGTGTATATGAGTGTGTGTATGAGTATGTGTGCATGAACGTGTGTGTGTGTGTGTTTGAAGAAATAATTCAAACAAATACAGACCAACAAATAAAGTAAAATCTGATCCTTTGAGAAAAAGCAAAATAAAGGCACTTCGTTAGAGAGTTTTGCGAGTCTCTGTCTGCATCCATTTTCTCAGAAGGAAAGAAAAAGTACGCAATTAAAGCTGAAGTCTGAAAACCATTTAACTATAAACAGGAGGTTGGAACACAATCGTTTGCATTAGATTCACTCCGGATCGTGCGGTTAGCAAAGTGTTTGGACGCCACATCAAGGACAGCTGCACAATGTAGAAACTCGTGCAGATGCAGGTCAAGAGCTTCACACGTGAAAATAACGTGATCTCAGAGACTTCATGACACGGCTTTCTGACTGAGTTGTTAACGGCAGCAGATGATACCATCAACAGGGTAATAAATATCTGACCTGTGATCTCATATTAATGCAGGGTGTTGAGCAGGCGGATTGGGACGCAATCTTTATTGACACTCATGAATGTTAGAGTGAAACATACCAAAAAATACAATACATTTTTCCTTAGACTTTATATGACAATAAAAATATTGTTATATTAAAAAATAATATTTTATTTTATTTCAGAAATGATCTTGAAAGATCTTGAGGAGAGGGAGACGATAAGGGAAAAAGGGGCGGGGTTTCCAGGGTACATCAGGAGTTTAAAACACCTGTCAATCATTCTGCACACAGATATCAACTATTCATCTACCTTTTTTTTATTAAGGGGAAAAAAATGCTCTTTTTGCACGTTTTCATGCAAAATGTGGAAAAAAAAAATAGATTACATATTAAGATTACTCTTTATCTTCTCGTCTCAATCCGACATAGAAGGAACCTCGGAGAAAGTGCTCTGTGTGCGGCGCTCGTGTGAGCGACTAAACGATCAGTCGACTCTCTTCAACTGCAAGCCTGTTCTAATAACATAATACACCTCTGTGTAACGTTTAACGGCTGTTCGGCAGTCTAACGAGCCGTGGCAGGTCTGCCTGCGCCGATCTGACACGAACGCCGCCGTATCCTCTGGCACGTTGCCTCGCTGGGGTTATAACTCATGTGTGTTGATGCCACGCAGTCGTTGTTCCTAATTTCATCAGCTCAGCGCTAATTACATGCCTATAACAAGGAACAAGGTAATTGTCCTGGACGGCGCGTTATGAAAGACCACACACGCTCGCATGTTGGTTGGTTTTCCAAAATTGAACATTAATTGAAAGAAAAAAAGAAAAAAAAAAGGAAAGAAAAACAGTTTTCAGAAGTCAGATCTATTTCTATCAAAATACTAAACCTGAACACGTGCACAATTTGTGACTGTAACACAGCTCAAACTTTGCTGTTTCAAAGCTGCTATTGTTGTATGTAATGTCAACAATCTGTCTATGTATGCAGAACGTACGTATATACTGTCCGACCACAAGCAGGACGGATCACAGCGCCGCGTTTTTTTCTTTTTTTGAGCCAGAGCTGATTAAAAAAAGCAGAGATTATGCGGTCGCCGCTTCGGCCCTTTCATCTCGGGCGAGGCGCGGCGAGTACGGCAGACAGATGAAGACTGATGAGGAGAAAATTCGAACGGAGATGAAAAACCGGCATGGAAATAGGAACAAAACAGTCTGTAGGTTTGTATGCGTACTACGGAGTGACAAACGGCATAATTAAATGGGCCATGAGGAAGGATTTGATTTCAGTAGTGGCCTTTCACAAATGAGTTATAAACAGGATACTGGGTTCACTGCACAGGAGTCGGTCAAATCAGTCACTTTTTAACACTTCACCTCGTTCCAAACATTGAGGATTTGTTGGTTTTTACTCTTAAAAGTGCAGGAGGTTGTCACGGCTTTTACATCCACCCATAAGACATAACCTCTCACTAAATATGTACGGTAATGTAACAAGGAAGAATAAAGCTTGGGAGGAAGTCTGACAGATTGTTGGGTCTCTGGAGAGTGTTTTTTAGCTTGTGCTGCTATTTTGCACCTAGCTAACACAAATCCACTAGCATGTAACATGTAAATCAAACACACACACACACACACACACACACACAAATTAGGCTTTAACTAATGCACTAATATACTGTATATATTCTCGCTGGATGATGGTACAAGCACATATGCGACAGCACAAGCGTAAGAGAGACTTTCTGCGACGTCTTTGATTTGCGAATCGCTAAAAAAATTCAAATCAGTATTGCCTCCTGATGCCATAAAAAAAGGTAACCTAGTTTTTCTAGTTCATCTTTAAATGGTAAAAATGACAAAGCGTATGAGCGAAGATCTACGGACGAGCACATTTCCATAATGCTCTTAAATCCAGACAGAGGCCCATCATGTCAGGATCTTATATGCAGCTCCTCCAGATCATTTTCTGCCCCCTCAAATCACCCCCCGTACCCCGTAAAGCAGCCAGGCCTGGAAAAATATCGTCGGCCATGACTCTACCTCCACAGGTAGACTAATGAAACAATCAAAAAGAGGCTTATGTGGAAGGAGAATGCTGATTCTGAGTTTTTCCCAGAAGAAGGGAGGGGTGGACCTGCACGGCTAAGCACTACGGCTTGACCCGGCACACATCTAACTGGATTGGGGGAGATTTTATTTGGCTTCACCACAGCTCTGTCATCACGCTCCAGGCTTGGCTGTGTGTGTGTGTGTGTGTGTGTTTGGTGCAGGTGTCAGGCTCACAAACTAATAAACCTGCCTTCAAGACTGCAAAATAATAATGTTTCACATGATCATAAAATGCTAAACATATTAATAAAGTCAGTGATGTTTAGTGTCCAAGCCTCAGATGTGTGTGTGCTGATTTAACTAGTCCTAATGGCTAAACAGATTACAGACCACGGTAAATGGATTGTCACAGCTCTCTATCGCCCACTCAGAGTGTCTCTGCTGCGATTAGGACTGGCCAGACACACACACACACACACACACACACACACACACACAAAGAAAGAGGCCAGGCTTGTAGAGACATGGCCATGTTAGGCACTGAACACTGTTTATCAAAGGCACTCGTCAGTAATCTGAATGGCTTTTGTTCTTCCGTCACAGATATGAAGGCAGGAGGAGAAGGACAGAGCTTACAAACGGCACCGTAGTTTACGTCTACTTCTATATGAGACACAAAGGGGTGTGCTGTTGTAGGAAAATAATCAAGTAGGACTTAAACGTTTATAGTGACATCTGTGACCAGTTCCTGTTATCGCTTACGTTACAGCAGCTACAAACAAGCTCACTTTCTTTTACCTTCTCTTAAAGTGAGTAACGCAACATGTCGTGTGGCTGTAGGGGGAAAAACAAACAAAAAATGAAAGATGAAAACTTTCCTGTGAAGGAAAAATTCACTGACTGTTAGAAAGTGGCAAAACTGGGGGCTGCTTCCATAAAGGTCAAACAGACGACATCTCACAGAACCTACACCGACCTTTGCGATGTTCCTTTGATATTACATTTAGTTAACTATTAAAAGGAGATACTTTCAAATGAAGTGAAGTGTCTGTCTTTAGGTCCTTGTTAACATATTAGTATATGTGTGTGTGTGCGTGTGTGTTCTCCGTGGTTCAGGGGTTTCCTCTCCCAGTTCAAAGACATGTGCTGTAGACTGACTAGAGTCTCCAAATTGTCTGTGTAAATGAGTGTGTAGGGGACAGATGGATGGATGTATGGATGGATGGATGAGATGGATGGATCTCGATCTGCTGTATCAGTAGCACAAGTGTATTCAGCAGAGACAAGGACAGTTTCGCTGAAACTAAATGAAATGATATTCAGTCACTATGAAACATTTCTGTAGAAAGTCAAAGTTAAATGTATTTGAAACTTTAATCTGTAAATCTGTATATTTGTGTTGGTTCAGAGATCTGTTTAGTTAAAGGGTAAAGTTTGTGGTTATGAGTTTCCAGAAGTCATGGGAGAGATTTCCAAACTACACAGAAAAGCACATGGTTACCAGCAGACAAAAACAAACCCAGAGGAGCCGAGTGTTTAAACTCGGTGCTGTCGCTCGTCTACGTACATCACATTTAAATCCGGCTTGACTACAAAATAACTCAAACGACCACGAGAAGATACGTATGAACATCACGTCACCGGTTTCAGAGCAATCCGACTGCTCGGAAAAGTCGGCCTGTCCTTTTTTAACCGAGATATAGCTCCAATTCCGTGAGGTTTTTTTTGTGTTACATGGAAGAAACATCCTAAATCCATCACACACTCTTCCACACACTCGTTCCCACAGGCTCCTTCCTTCCTGCTGCACTTTGCTGTTTAGGAGCGCTGCTAATGAGCAGACAGCAGCTGAACTGATCAGACCAACATGATGCACACGCACCACCGCTTCAGGACAAATCCGTGTCTGCCTCCGACAAGGCTCACTGCAGCGCAGACCTTTCACCTTTCCTGAATCTGCCTACCCACAATGCTTTGCTGAAGCCTGCTGATGGTTAGGGAAAGAAAAAAAAAATGAAATAAAAATAAAAAATCACATATTAAACACTGGCCCAAGCTCTGAGGAGAAAACAGGAGGGAAGAACGTCCGCAGAGCACACGGCACGAGGAAGATGAAGAGCAGCAGTCTGTCAGAGAGAATCTCTCCTTCAATCAGTCACTCCGGAGCGCTGGACCTGTCCTCTGGATCCCAAATGTCTGATCTATCGCTAAGGGACACTGTATGAAATCAGTGTGTGTGCACTTTGTAAAGACTGAAAGAAAGTCCAGGACACATTTTCCAAAAAATGGATCAGGAATACAAATGGTGAAAAAAAAGAGGTTCATATTCTGCCAGAGATGGGGGACTCGAGTCATATGACTTGACTCGAGTCAGACTTAAGTCGCAAATTTGAGACTTGAGACTTGCTTGACAAATATTAAAAAAAGACTCGACTTGACTTTGACTTGACATTCATGACTTGAGACTTGACTCGGACTTGCACGTGTGACTTACTCCCACCTCTGTATTCTGGTCAATAATCCTGCGCCAATTAAAGACCCCTAACTCGGAAATTTCTGACCTCTGACTTGGGGAAAAAACAAACAACGAGCTGCTCCTTTAACTCGGAATTTTAAATCAGAGAGCCAGGAACTTTCCTCGACTCCAAGCTGACGTCAAATCGACAGGCTGCTCACAGCATCAAGAGTATAAATAAATAAATAAATAAATAAATAAATCGCCAATCGATATACAGATGAGCTCACTTTTTAAATTTATAACACTGACTATACAGTTCTTTTTTTCTTCTTTCAGAGCTAAGATCGGCTGGAGAGGTTAAATGTAAACTTTTTGGTACACTCAGGTATACAGGGGTAAAAACCTGATTCTGATTGGGACAGGAAATCATACTGTTAGAAGCTTTCTAAAGGTTCCTCCTGAGAGATTTCAGGATGTAGGAGACAATGTAGGAGAGGTCAAAATCGTCTGAAGTCTCGATGCTCCGTAACGGACCTCAGTCTAACAAGAGTTCACATACGGGGACATGAGCACCATGAACTCTAGCTGAACTGCACAGAGAGTCGGTGGAGAAGGAGGATAAACATCCTTACCTGACAGGATTGGTGCTATTACGAAGGCGAGGAAAGAAATGCCGTGTCATGTAGGTTTTCTGTAACGTGTGGAGTTCGAAACACGCCGTCGAATATATGAGCGTAGTCGACTGAAGGCGGGAAATCAAGCCCAGGCTCACACCAATTACATATACAGAGTGACACTTAACCTGTTTAACTCTCTTCATTACCTACATATGCCCACACACACACACACACACACACGTTTACCCTTTGTCAGTGGTGAAAGGCAACAAGATCGCTTTACAACGTCTCGTCTTTTCCGATAAATTTTGCATGAAAACACGTTGTGCGGGGCTCAGAGATGCCTGCTGTCATCCTAGAGGTGTGATAAATGTTTAATGAAAACAACACCACACGAGGCCGTGTCAGGCCCCCTGCTAAGCCTGCCACCTCCTTTGATCCTCTCACACACACACACACACACACACACAGTTCCTCATATATTCATCTGTAATCCTGTAACCTGGCTGAAAGGAGAAAAAACAATTGCTGTGGCTGCAGGTTGACAAAAATGGCAAGTTAAAATGCTTTGAAAAAGAATAAAAGGTGAAAAGCATTAAAGCACGGTGTTTCTGTGTGTGTGTGTGTGTGTGTGTGTGTGTGTGTGATCATAAGCGTACCCAAACTGCTTAAAGTGGCAAGTTGTAAGGGGAGTGACAGCTGTAAATGCACACCTGCAGGTTAGAACAAGCTCTGATCCACACACACACACACACACACACACACACACACACACACACACACACAAATATCACATGAATTCTTTACTAAATAAACAAATGGCATCCCAAAAAAAAAATTTTCATTAAATAAAAAAAAGAAATTAAATAAAGAAAAAATTTAAAACCTCCACTGCTTTAAGCCAGATAAGCAATTCATGTTTTTTTTTTCATTCATGCATTAAAAAAGAAAAGAAAAGAAGAAAATAAATAAATAAAAAATTCACTGGATATAATTTATAATCCAACTTGCATATTTATTTATTTGTGTTTGTATGTGTGTGTGTGTATGTGTGTGTGTGTATGTGTGTGTGTGTATGTATGTGTGTGTATGTATGTGTGTGTATGTATGTGTGTGTGTGTGTGTGTGTGTGTGTGTGTGTGTGTATGTATGTATGTATGTACAGTATGCGTGTGTCTGTGTGTGTGTGTGTGTGTGTGTGTGTGTGTGTGTGTGTGTGTGTGTGTGTATGTACAGTATGCGCGTGTCTGTCTGTCTGTGTGTGTGTGTGTGTGTGTGTGTGCGCGTGCATGCGTGTGTAGTCACAGACTCTGGCATTTCTAAATAAGAGTAAGTTGTAATCGACATTAAAAACATAAACGTATCTAATTGGTCTACATGCTGACGGGTGACGCGAGCTGGTGGCTAATCTGATGCCAGAGGGTGTGATTATTTCAGCAAAGAGGTCTGCAGGTGTTCAAGCCGTAACGTGTGCGGATGCACTTTTGTGAATGAGTCAAGAAAAAAAAAAAAGGAAAAGAAAAAGTATAAAATACGAGCCATCGTCTATAGACACAGTGAAGCCTGTAATTAACTAGACAATGATTCTGTATTTTTGGTTTGAATTAAAATAATGGCTGCTGGAGTCCTGTTCAATTAAAGAGTAGCCACAAGGTAAAGAATAAAACATGAGCAGACCTGCTGTTAGAGGACATTATAAAGTAAAAGAGCAGAAGAAAGGAAGTTTAATAGAGACACACTGGATACACAGGTAGTGGCTCAAACAGGAGCACGCTAATGTTTTGTACATTTTGTAGGGGTGTGTGTGTAGAATTAGGTAGGCTGGGGCGAGTGTGTGTTGCGCACACTGTAATTACAACATGAAGTGGGAGCACCTGAGGCTTTCTCTATCCAGTCGGCCTCCACTACTGAAGACAAGAACAAACTGCAGCGCTGGAACTAATTATCTGCTAAAGAACACAAAGGGCTGAACTCTTTGTAAAAGGTGTGTGTGTTTGTGTGTGTGGGTATCACAGCTAGTTTCTGTGGCTGCTTCCTCCTCGGGGACACTGCATAGGGCATTCTACTAAAAAACACACAGACACAGACACACACACACACACACACACACACACACACAAGCACACACACACGGCTTTGGGATACAGCTGAAAAAAAAGGAGCGTGCAAGTTTTTGGGGGCTTTGTTTTTCTAACTTTTCCCTTAAGATGATCAAAATACAGACAAAAAACCGCACATATTAACACAAGCGCTCGTACCTGAGGGCTATAAAACACACAAACATGCACAGATGCACACGAAGGCCAGAAAGAAACATTTCTGCACTTGAGAGACTGAAATAGAAGAGCTCTTATTTGCTTACTAGGCTTCCATAGATATAAGATGCATGGAGTTTCTATGGAACTGATTCTTTCCTCCAGCACACCAACAGTATGTGAAATAAACCAACAGTCTGAAGGTGTTTCGTTAACCTCTGAGTTAAACCTTAGACATGTCTGGTTTATAGGAATAAACTATCACTAATCACAGTCGTGCTAGCGTGAACTGGACAGAACGTTAACTGATTGTACTGAACACCTTAAATCTATCTGCGTATCTAAATGAAAGTTGATCAGAAAGCCAGATGTAAACACTGAAGAAGCCAAACGTCTGACGATCGCTGGGATTTTGGCGCTGAACGCAACGAGACGTTCCGACTCTCGTAGTCAAAGACGCCATTAAATAAACATTTCCCATAGCCTGACACCGATAAGGGAGAAAAAAAAGAAACTAATGGACAAGCTGCAGCATGTTCAGTCTCGTTACAGTGCAGGTTCGACCTGATGATTTATTACCGTGTTATTACATGTCAATGGCTCCTAGGGCAATTTTAGGACTTTTAAGACACTGAAAATTATTTATATTACTTTATATTACTATGAATTATTTATATTACTATAAATAATAATAATAACAATAACAATAATAATAATAATAATAATATAGGAAATCATTTAAAAACCTGTTTTTTTAATTGTTTTCTTTCAATATCTACTTTAATGATTTCAACCATTTGTATTAGATCTTATTTTTCTTAAAATTTATCATCTTCATTTAATCTTATTTTTACTTATACTTTTGGTTAATTTTGCTTTTATTGACTAGCATTTGTTTTTAACTATTTTTAGGATTTCCCGTTTTTATTTACAAAAAAAAAAAAAATTTAATTGTAAAAAAATGTAAAATATTTTTTCATGATTTGTTGTATTTATTTTTATTTATACTAATTTTTTTCATTATTATTATTATTCCCCTTCAAATATTTTTTTCTGTTTTGAATAATGACTCATGTGACTTTTTTAATTTAATGAAAATGTAATTAACTTTAATGAAATGAAATTTAATTTTCATTTAATTCTATTCGTGTTTTTTCCTATATTGTCTCTGAGATATTGAGACTTTTTATTCTTCTTCCTATTATTATTATTATTATTATTATTATTATTATTATTATTATTATTATTACTATTATTTTTATTATTATTACTGCTCATATTATGCTCCTACCAGATTCTGTTACTTTATATTTAATTCCCTTGTGAAGTATTTTGAGCTGTATATTTTACAGAAAAGTGTCTATACACAGAAATGAGCTTTAAAATTCTCATTGCGATGTAACGTCTGGTCCGGAGTACAGAATAAACCGGGCATCAGATTCTGTCTAGAATCTTACTCCTATGTGAAAACCACCACACCGGCTTTACCACAGACTATTTACTACATGAACCAGACCTCTGGTAAGCCTTGAGATCTCGAGATAATAAAAGTTAGAATACAGTTTGCTGACAAGTGAAAGGGAAAAACAAGTCAACCAGGCTGTAGAACGGCGAGACGGCAGCCTTAAAGACGGATGAATCGGTACCAGAGTGATGAAATGAGGAAAGAGAGGGGAACAAGAAGGCTCTCATAATCCACAAACCAGCACCTCATCTGTTAAACACTTACAGATCTCTCGGTGGCACGGGCATGTGGAACTGCCAGAGGACGCGGCTTGCACGGCTCACCACTCTTTATTAATGAAGTGACTCCGTACGGCAGTGATGCGCTCGATTAAAGTAACACGAAGTGAACAAACGCATCAGAACAAAGTCTCAAAACACAGCTTTCGGGTCGAGCTACTAGAGTAAACCAATCACCAAAAAAATGCGTAGAATGACATACTGTAATGACCACGAAATGTATTTTCTGAACAAATTCTGTGCAATAAAAATAATATCCTTAATTCATGGATACACACTAAACTGTACATTAGAATTAAAAACACACCACTTTTTTTACTTGTAACTTGTGTCTAGGTTTTCGGTTTAGTTTAAAAGTTTCGGATACCTGGCAACCCACCGTGGGAGTTTCAGCTTGAATGCTTTAAAACCACACAATCGTGTAAAAATTGTGTAATTTTTTGGATTAACACTAACACTAGGAGGAGGAGAAGAAGGAGGAGAAAGGAGAAGAGAGGGAAGGAGAAGAAAAAAACAGCGAATAGTCCCTCGACAATTCAGACCAGTTCAGTATCAGTACCGGTTCAATCCAAATAATGGATTTATATTTGGTTACACTGTGATCTGTGATGATACTTTGTCCGATAAATGACTGAATTTTATTAAAATGTCCTTTAAGTCAGAATTTTTAAATCCGTATGTAGATTTTAAAGTAAGTAAATATTTAAACGCATTTAAATACGACTCAGATTGTACTGTTATACGGTCACAACGCACCAGCAGCTCCACACGATTCCTCTCACAAAAGTCAAAAATTCCGTTATGGCATCAAACGCAAGATCCGTGTCTCTTCTTTAAAGACCTCCAGCACACATAATGGCACTGCAGATTAAAGCTGGGGTCTCCGTTGTTTGAGAAATTCTTCAGAAAACTGCGTTGGGGCACCAAACAAAACAAAAACAAAACAAACGTATAGCCAGTGAGCAGAAAGGGGTGTGTCAATATAGGCGGAGAGAGTGTTCAGTGCGCATGTGTGACATTAGCAGAAAGCGGTTTTAACATTGACATGGAGGATAAAAACAAAGAAAGAAAGCGAAGAAAGGCTTACGATAAGGCAAGAAGTAGGACCCGTGTTAATATAGGATCAGCTTTCCAGCACTGGAGAGAACTGAAGGAGCAGGAAGGCCTGCAATGGGACGCCGAAGTTGCTTTTTTCCTTCTCGATAGGTGAGTAATGTTTGTTTTGCTTTGTTACACAGAACTAATATATGCCGTCCTTTGCATGATTATGCTTGTGTGTCATTTTTGCTTGTTTGTTTATCTGCAATCGTATTGTTCTTCCCTTCAGCT
Source organism: Tachysurus vachellii (assembly GCF_030014155.1). Taxonomy (NCBI): domain Eukaryota; kingdom Metazoa; phylum Chordata; class Actinopteri; order Siluriformes; family Bagridae; genus Tachysurus; species Tachysurus vachellii. Next base: position 17,364,515 of record NC_083460.1, read on the forward strand.
ATGATAAAGACACATTTCTTTCCATTAGTTGCCTGGGTTACGTATGTATGTGTGGGCGGAGCTATCAATACAGGGGTGGGACCCATTTGGGTTAGGGACGTGTTTGTTTTGGTGATTTCAAATGTCAACATTGGCTTTCAAACAACGGAGACCCCACCTTTAACTCCTAACGCACTCCGAGTGCTTCTAATAAATAAATAGCTGCTTATAGTATTTACTGTGACTTTTCAACACCTACTTTGCTTTTATGTAAGGAATAAGACAGATATTTGAGAGACGGAATAAACTCAGACCTGAATTTTGCTTCAACTATCTCCATTAGTTCTTTTTTGATATATTTTTAATGACATTTATTCCTCTCACAGCAATTTGGCAACGTTTACTTTTTATCTGATTCTAGTTATGTGTAATGTTTAACTTCTGTGAAACTAGTTATCATGAAATAGTCTTTTTCTTCTACTTCAAGTGAAAAAAATTATGAGCTTGTTATTTTACAGAGGAAGCGCAAACCCTACAAAAATCCTCGTGTCCCACGTCCGGTCAGCGGCGCTGACACCGGAGACTCCTTCCACATACGGAACGTCGGCATTTCGACAGCTCCACACGTTTTCCTTTATAAACCTGTTTACATGACGCTTCCTACGAGTCCCTGTGAGTTAGCAGCTGCTCTAGAAATGCTCGAATATTAGACACAGCAGATTAATAAAAAACTTCTGATTTGCTTTCCAAAGAAAAAAAATCCACACCTTCTGACCAGTCGGAATGGAATATTCAACAGCACCAAAAAATATATGACTGGGTCTAAAACGTCTGAAGGAAAACAGATGCGTTGCTGTTGTTTATGTAAATATTTCGGGAAATTTCAATTGCATTCAAAAGTTTCTGACAGCCGTGATGTACATACAAGCTTCTATTTAAGAAAGAAGTAATGTAATCCACACACACACACACACACACACACACACACACACACACTCCTCATAAGGGAGTTATAAGCAAAGCTTATTCCCGCTAACTTCTTCCCGAGACGTGTGTGATTCCGTCAGCGCGACAAGCCGCTCAAAATGACTGACAGCCCCTGTCCATATCTCTACATCACGCTGTCCTCCAATCGCATTAGGCTGTGCCGCTTTGGGGCGGTACGTAGTGCTAAAATGAGGAAGCGGCTTTAAAACGAGTTTAGCCCGTGCTCATGCGGATTACACCGGGGGCGCGAGGAGATCAGACACTAGCGAGTAACGCTAGTTTAACATGATCTAGCTGCGGTAGGGAGACAGGAGAGGAGAGGAAAAAAGAGACGAGAGAAATAGAATAAGGGAGCGGTGGGATGGTGAAGACGGCATGCTCAGAGAGAAGAGAGAGATAGATGGATGAGTGTGACTATTCCAGCTCTGTCCCCAACTCCCTGCTGGATTAGAACGGTAGCAGTGATTGAGTTGCTGCATGCAGGGGAATCAGGAAAGGAACCAAAGAAGGCAGCTGCAGTGTTTGTGTGTGTGTGTGTGTGTGTGTGTGTGTGTTGAGATGGGAACAAAATTAAAAATAAATAATTCCCACCCTTGTTTTTCCTTTTCTTTGGCTTTTGTGTCCTCTTTGTCTTTGTCACGTCCTCTGTCTCGTCCCCTGTCTTTGTCTCGAGTCTTGCGCTGACCACGATCGCGGTCTCGGCTTCGACTGCGGCTGCGTCTCCTGCTGGATCTGCCGCTGCTTCGGCTGCGATGACGGGAACGAGACCTACACACACACAAACACACAGGTTATTATACTCCTATCTGTTTACCAACACCAGAAGAAGAAAGACGTCAGACTTTTAATCCATTTGTAATTTTCTTTTTCATTGCAGCGTTGTGGAACGTCTGTAGTTGTACTTTATAACAGCAAGCGCTCTCTCAGAGTATCGTTTTTACTGCTGTTGAATGAATCCACAATGTAATGTAACCAATCATGTAACCAATCATGATCGAGAAGTCGACACTGTTGTGCTATAAACTTGTGGTGCAAATCAAATCCCTGATGATCTTTGATGGGGCTTTAATGGAAAGGTCAAAGAGCTCTGTGTGAAAGCAAACAAGGTCACGGCTTTAATAAACGTGTGTGTGTGTGTGTGTGTGTGCGTGTGTGTGTGTGTAATCCACCGTCATGATCATTAGGGAGTGGCTGGGATGACTCTACACACTCGGTATTGATCATTACAGGACAAGGCAGAGACACTTTCCTGACCTCCCACCCATTCCTTTATCTGTCTCTCTTTCTCTCTCACACATACACACACTCACACACACACTCACACACACTCACACACACTCACACACACACACTCACACACACTCACACACACTCACACACACTCACACTCACACTCACACACGCACTCACACGCACTCACACACGCACTCACACATACACACACTCACACACACACTCACACACACTCACACACACTCACACACACTCACACACACTCACACACACTCACACTCACACACTCACACATACACACACTCACACATACACACACTCACACATACACACACTCACACACACATACACACACTCACACACACATACACACACACACTCACACACACTCACACACATGTATACACACACACACACACAGTCACATACACAGTCACACACACACTCACACACACACTCACACATACACACACTCACACACACATACACACACTCACACACACACTCACACACACACACTCACACACACATACATACACACACTCACACATACACACACTCACACATACACACACTCACACACACATACACACTCACACACACACTCACACACACACTCACACACACTCACACATACCAGTCACTTGTACTAAAAATATCAGTTAAATAATACCGATCATTAAAATTGAATATCGATCATTCCTTTTTATCTCAACCCTTCTTTTCCGTCTCTGACTGTGACCCTGCCAAAACAAAAAAAAAACACAACCTCTAAATCACACTACATCAACCTCCATTTCTCTGAGCATGAGAAGCAACTGCAGTGTAATAAAAAACATCTACTGTACGTTTAAAAGCTGTTAGGTCACCAGCTCCTCTTCTACTCCGAGCGTGTTACCAATCAGAACTAAACCAAGCGGCGATCTATTATTAGTTAAGCGGCGCTGTACAACGCCGAGCTAGTTTTTTATTTATTTATTTATTTTAAACGTGTATTTAAACGTGACCGCACTGTATTTCCTCTCAGCCTTCTATTAAGAACATGTGATAAATACTGAGAGTGTTTACAGAACAAAAAAAAAGAGAGAGAGAAAGAAGAAGATGCTGAGAAAAAATTGTTTTCTCTTCTGGTTTATAACGGTCGATTAACACGGTAACGTCAGGTGAGATGATCGAACCCCTACTACGGAGGTACGAAAAGGAAAAACAGGAAGTGCTTTTTAATAACGGAACCCTGGGAAACAAGGGGGATTTTCTCCTCTTTCGCAGACACGAGAGCGGCCTTATTTTGGCTACTGTACTCGTGGCCGGCAGATGTAATAAACACCTAATCTGTCGGGAGCTGCTTTTCTCCTTCGACACCCCGCTACACTTGTGCGCCTGTTGCAAATTAAATTTATTGTAGTTAATAGACTGGAGCCAAGCTGCTAAATGTCAATTTCATTACCAAGGCCTTCCCCTCGGAGAATTATTAGCTAATTTACGGCTGAGGGTAAATGTGTTATAGGAGGAGTTACAGATAAACACCCCCTCCCAGCCCTCACACACACACACACACACACACACACACACACACACACAGCCAATGGTGGGCTATTTTACATTTATTTTTGTGATTATCTCTGGAGGGAAAGGTCTTCCCTGTGGCCTAAACACATTTTAAAAGGATGTCCTAACACCCCGCTCCCCTCTGTTCCTCCCCCTCGCCCGGCCGCTCCATTAAATCTAGCTGTGGTGATTGGCCGGGGCAATTTTTCCCATGAATTATCAATAAAGTAATTACCGGCGTGAGCCGCTTATCGTGGAACCCCTGCACGGGCACGGATATGATCCTGCCGCACCGCCTATTTTAGTAATTATACGGACTGGGTGTGAGAGCTGGATGGTGGCTATCTGCCCCAGTTACTTTCCTTTCCTATACAAGCCCCTTTTTAGCTTGATGGGAAATTGGACGACGATAGCGCCAGTGTAGCATGTAGCACGGACCTGAATTGAACCGAATAAACTTTATTTTGGGATCCCAGTCGGATCCGATTGAAAGACTTTCTCTATCCGAGTTAATATCTGGACAAGATTTAGCACTGCAGCTCTACAAAGACCTTCATGTTGTTAGGATGATGGAGATTTTCACACTCAAATCAACTCAAAGATATGAAGCTGTTTTAGTTGAAATATCTGTACTGTAAATAGTTCCAGTATATAAATGTGAAAATGACAGACGATGATCCGTTCTGACTGGATTCCCCTTTCGCCGCCACGCTGTATATTTCGATCCTGATGGCGATATCGCTGATGAACCGGTCTTTAGTTACACAACTGATCTAACGGTGTAGTAAAATTATACAGGTTGAAGGTTAAATATGACAAACAGACTTTCGTAAAATACCTTCTTTATAAGTGCTTTATTAGGAACATCTTCATTCGTTCACTGCATCTAGTCTGAATGACAGCATCAGAGATCAGGTGAAGAGCTTCAGTTAATGTTCACATCAACATCCCAGTGGAGAAAAGTCAGTGATGACGTCAGAGAGTTTGACTGCGGCAGGGCTTTTACTGCCAGATGGACTGGTTTTAGAATTTCATTAATCCTGTGATTTACACACACACACACACACACACACACGCACTCATTCACGCACTCATTCGCGCCCTCATTCGCGCCCTCATTCGCGCCCTCATTCGCGCCGTCATTCGCGCCGTCATTCGCGCCGTCATTCACGCACTCATTCACGCACTCATTCACACACTCATTCACACACTCATTCACACACTCATTCACACACTCATTCACACACTCATTCACACACTCATTCACACACTCATTCACACACCCCAGTTTCTAGAGTTGCTGAGAATAAATAAGAAGATCAGAAGGTGGAAGTGAAAAAGACCAGGCTGGCTGGACAGGAATGTTACAGCAAGTCCAACACAGCCACGGCGAGCAGAAAAGCATCCTAAAAACCCAACACGTCAAACCTCGAGGTGTCTGAGCTCCAACAGCAGAAGACCTCGATAGGCAACAGCAGGCACCGGTTCACCCATAACAGACGTCTGAAGAGGGGAAAACGTTAGGTGGCATTTCTCCTGTAATTAAATCTGACTGTGAAACATTCAACAATAAGAAACAAAACCAACACAAACACCCAGACAAAGCATGACAGCAGGGAAAACACAATTCCACAGCAGTCACTTCACAATTAAGTTCAAAGCATCGCTATCTATTTTTATTCCTCTTCTCGAGCACCTCGAGCGAGCGGCGTGGAATTTCCACTGCCAAAGGAGCCCGAGTGCCACCGCACTAAACAGCTGTTCCCACGCCATGCAAATATGTTCGTCGTGCAACGCGGCTAACTTTCGAGTGCGCTTCAAACGCCGCACGGTACATAAGTTTCATTTGTGAGATTCGTCTAATTACGGCGGCTGCTGAAAACATTTCTCAAGCTGTTTTCCTTCCTCCATCTTCGCCGTTCTTACGGGAGCGCCGGCACAA
>NC_083460.1:17375203-17380203 GCF_030014155.1 Tachysurus vachellii
TTTTTATAGCTCTCGTGATCTCGCCGGCTTGAACTCGTATTAAAGTTAGCGTTAAAACGATCCTACGCTTCGTCGTAAACCTAAGTTGAAATTCTCCGAGCGAATGTGAGGAAAGTCTCGTCTTTCCGAATCGAGACGAGAGGAGGGAAGTGGTAACTAACACAGATGGAGGGAAATCTATTGTTGACGTCAGTTAATATCGAAGAGCTCAGAACACTTGTCAATCATTTTACATCCACATGTGGAATGACATTTTTATTAGAGGAAAAAAAAAACACTTTTTTGGGTGGACTCTTTTTATTTTCAGCAATAACTCGTAGCGGCGTGCGCCGACGTTAAAACGCAGTCTTGTGAAGCGTCGTTTCTGGCAGGTCTGTGATCTACAGTGCTGTAAGTAATTCATAACCTCAAATGACTAAAAGGTTCTTCAGTAAATTTTATACGTTCCGACGTTCAGGCCTGTGCTCCGCCGTGTTCCGAAACGGGGTCTCGCCTTCGCGATCATTCCAGACAGACGTTTTACAGACTGCTCTTGGTCTCGACACCTCGCTTTGAGTTACAGTTCAATCAGCTCCATGCTGATGAGGAAAGCTGCTGGAGTTCAGGTTTACATGACAAAAGTCTAAGCATGTCGTCAGAAGAAAGCATGAAATAGCGCGAGCGTTCATCACCTGGTCAAAACGGTGACGCTAGCAGAAACCTGCTGATCGGGCACCGTCACTTCATCTCCCCCTCTCTCTCACACACACACCCACCCACACACACACCCCCCCACACACACACCCCATGTGCAGCTGGCAGCTCATATGTTTCCCGGCTTTGTCCCAAATCGGCCAGAAGTTTCCCCACGAGCTTGACAAGACAGGAAATAAAAAAGCCTCCCCGATATGAAGAGAGGAGGGGAAAGTGTTTCATTATTTCCAGCGGGTGTCACGATTTCAGTCAAGAAGCACATAATCCAGATTTCTCTTTTATTAGTGTTTCCTCTCACTCTCTCTTTTTTGTTACACCTAAATATTACACTGGTAACTGAAACCATATTGGTGCTGTCAGGACGGCGGAGGGAGAGACAAGTGCGCCGTTGGATTTAATTACGATACAATTTGCTCCAGTGCTTGTTGGGGGAGATGATGGTGTTTCTCCGACACGCTCCGACACATGGCTCCGCTTAGAGCCGAGCGTCGGCGATTTCTACGGGGCGAAGCGCTCGAATGCTCGGCACGGAGGTCCGACTTATCCGTTACTCGAGAACGCCGTGTGATTTGAGGACGGCACTTTCGAATCTTTTTGAAAAAACGATATCATACGAGCGAAGAAAAAAAAAAAAAACTTAGAACACGTTTTTGAAAATCCACTCAGAAGTCCGGGCCCGTTTGAGAGAACCGGATAATCGTGGGCACGCAATCTGTCTTTTCAAATCACACTGATCTGGAAGGATAATCTCCTCGCTGTGAGGCAATTAGCATTAATTAAAGCAAGAAAGCATGAAATGGCCAAAAGCCTGCAATAAAAAAAAAAATTAAAATCTGAAGACTTCAGGCAAGTGACCTTTACGAGGGTCAGTGGGATGTTTCCCTGCAACAGATACACAAGTCCAAGCCAGACCTCAGGTCATTTCTGTCTCTGAGCACCGGATCTCTTTACTCCGTTCACGGAGACCACGCTTGGGTCTGCCAATTAGAAATAATTAGGCAGTTATTGCGCTGGCAAGTCCTTTTAAGTGCATATATAACGATGCAACGATGCTGATTAGCCGGCGCTGAGCGAGCGTAAGGGGGGGACTCAAATGGCCGGCGGAATAATTACGCCAGTGATCACAAAGCCGCGACGCTCCTCTGTACTTCACCTTAATGCGTTTCAAACCTCCACTTCATTACCGCTCGTAATTAATCCGCCATTAATTGCAGGAAGGGCCCGGTTTACCTCGCTTCGTTTCTAATTATCATCTTATAAATAGTTATGGTTCTAATTAATGTGTTCATTAGGCAGGATATTTTTTCTCAAAGCGGCGCTCGGAGCCAAAAGGTTCGGCGCGCTCTTCTCTCAGAAGCCCGAACAGCCAGAAGGTGAGGCCGCTCTGCTAGCGCTAGTGCTTTCATTTAGCTACATTCAACCTCCTAATTGGCATTTAAAACCCAATTTCGAAGAACTTCAAGAAGAGCTGAAATTAGGATGGGAGCAAGACGGGAAGAAATTCGATTTACATTCCTAAAGCAAACGTTTAAAAAAGGGACATGTGACCAAATTGCTTTGAATTGGATGAAACGCAGACAAAGCGCGGTTTTATTCCCGGACCTTACCGGACGCTCGCGTGACCCGAAAGAGCGGGAAATCATTAAAAATCTAAAATCTGTCTCGCCACAAACATCGAGAGAGACACAAGAGCAGCCGGGAAATCCGGCATAATGAGCAATCTTAACACATTCCTCCTCAGCAAGAAAGGTCAAGGTAAAAACCAACGGCCTTAATATTTACTCCGGATCGCTGTCCGGTGGTTAACGAGCGACGATAGGGGCAACAAGCAAGCTTTCTGAGTAAAGATCACAATGCTGACCTTTGACCCGGACGGACGCCTGATTCGCGCTGATGTTTTTTTCCGTCTCCTTTTAGTTCGCTGCTCTTTTAATGCAAAAGACACACGGTGTCAGCCCGCATTCACCTGGCCTCGGGGTATCCGTGTTTACAAATTAGAATATTTATTCGTTCCATATTTATGTGTTTGGCTGAACAAAAGATCCTTCATCCCTGCGTGACTGACACGAGGTCCGAGATATGAGGAAGGGTAATCGAAGCTCAAAAATGTCTGGGAGTCTGGCACGGAGAAAAAACACAGGAATCTGAGTAATGAATTAATCTGTGCTCGGCTCACACGGAGGAGGACGGTAGCTCTGTGTGTGTGTGTATGTGTGTGTGTGTGTGTGTGTGTGTGTGTGTGTGTAGTCTGAATAATACATCTTGTGTTTCTGTAATAAAGCCAATTTGTGTAATATGGTTCTGTTTGCTATCTTGGTGATTTGTACTATTTTATAGCTAAATGTATTTTAAATTACCTAATGCATCTTATTTACATCCCAATTATTATATCCCGCGGCCAGCGTAAACAATACCGGGATATGAAAATAGAGAGACTGGAAACATCTTTGCGTGCTTGCTCAAGGCAGATCGGAGCACAAATTACATTTACGTTTATTCATTACACGATTGGCTGATAATTTAATCCTTAAGCTGCTTAGAGCGAGGTGAGCAGTCGAAGGTGCTCGAGTGCTGGAAGAACCTTATACACTGTGATACGAAGTGAAGGGAACGTCACGGTGTCTGCGATCGCCTGTTTTTATTTTGTATTTACAAAGACCGCAAAAGTGCAGCTTAAAAAGTGCAATAAAAATCAGATTTTTTTTTTTTTCACGAAAGGAAGTGAGCCGAGCACGAAGTTCCGTGGTTCGGAAGCATTTCCAGCGCTGCAAAAAATGGAAAATGGGTCATTATGGGATGAATGCAAGAAATATATTTATATACGTAGGGCTGTGTGTGTAGGGTAGGAGTCACTGTTGGAGTGAACTCGATGTGAGGCAGAGCAGATATCTCTCCTTCACCCAGGGGAGCGAACTTGTAGCTGGATGTGTCGGGAGGAGAGAAAGCGTGGAGGAGAGTGGAGGAGGGTGCACGTGGGCCAGAGGGGCTTCTTTTGGCAGGCGGAGGGAGCTGTGCTGGCGGCTAGCCGGGGATAAAAGGCCTCTGCCGTGTCACTCACTTACTCTCCTCTTTGGTAAATAAAGGTTTCTGACAACAAAGGCCAGCAGCGTTTGTCTAGCCTCTAGTGAGGGGGGATATAAATAAAAAAAGACACCGGCGTGCACTCTGGATGGAAGGAAGGAATAAAGGAAGACTAAGAGAAAGAGATGGAGGAACAAAAAAAGAAAAAGAAAAGCATGGCCTCTCAGATCTGGGCTAGTGTAAGCATGTTGATTCTGATTAAATAAAGAACGCACGCCCTGCCGAAAGCGAGCGAGGCTTCGGCTTGAATCAACAATTTACAAGTCAGTCATGTTGGTGTGTGTGAGGAGAAGGATGGAGTCCTATCTAGAGAGTGAGATTAGGGGTCAGAAGACGTCCGGACCTCCATAACAATCCCCAAAAGTGTGTCTGTGGAGAAACCGCTGGTAATAAAGAGAGAAAATAACTCCAGGGAAAATAATCAACGTGAGGATGGAGTGATGCGGCCTGGCAGGAAGTGGAGTTACGACTACCAGCCCGAGGTTTATTATTTTCTGACGTAATAAAACGTCCTGAAGTGTTTTAGTTGTATTACACCACGGGAACGTGCCGACGCCGAGCGTTATTTTTTTTCAATTATAGGAGAAGATTCTTATCCATTTGTAGTTACATGAATTGATGTGGAACAGCTGAATAACAAGTGGACGGTGGAGACTCTGACTATAAATTCACAGAATAATCCATCACAATAACAATTATTCATGTTTTCATGTGAAGAGTCCGACGTTCCTGTGTGTGTCTTTACTATAGCAACGGTAACGTATTACGTAACGATGTGCGGCCTGGAAATATCCGGAGCGATCGGAATTACGAACCGTGATGAATAAAAACTTCTTCTCCTGTTGGGCTGAACTGAGCGGAGGTCAGCGTCCTGATGTCACCTCAGAGACCCGTGAAGAAAAACCGTGTCACGGAGCAACGTTGAGGTGTTGTACTTAGCCTTATGTGTACAGTGACGCAAAAGGGTTTGGCGAGAGACTGGAAAAGCCAAAATCATCTGCATCTCCCTTGGTGCATGAATCGATTAAATAAATGCAAACACAAAAGGTTGCCACAGCTATAGAGAACATATCTATCCACTTTAGTTGCTCACTTTGTTTTAAAACTCCAATGTTGTTAACCTGATGATTCACGAGTTCCCACAAAAATGCATTAAAGCTGGGGTCTCCGTTGTTTGAGAATTGCTTCAGAAAACTGCGTTGGGCCATCAAACAAAACAAAAACAA